>NW_024423564.1:27243996-27297417 GCF_017311325.1 Ursus maritimus
TAGAATTTCTTAATTTCTGTCATATTGCTCATTTCTGTCCTTAGGGATTCTATATTCTCAGTAACCTTTTCGTTTATACTTTTCAATTCTACTCATCATTTTGACCATCGTTACTCTGAATTCCATTTCTGATAATTTGGTTACATCCATATCCATTATTTCTGTGGCAGAGGCCACAGACTCACTTCTTTTCTTTGCTGGGGGGCTTCTCCTTCTTGTCATTCTGATGAAGAGAGGTTGCGGGGTTTCAGAGCCCAAATTATTGACTGGGTCCCAGGCCGTGCCTTGTTTATAGGGATCTTAGGGATGTGGGCTTCTTCTTTAAAGATTTTATTTATTTATTTATGTGGCAGCCAACCAGCGAGAGGGGAACAGAAGCAGGGGGAGTGGGAGAGGAAGAAGCAGGCTCCCAGCGGAGGAGCCCGATGGACTCCTTTCCGACGCCGGGATCACGCCTAAGCCGGAGACAGGCGCCAATAGCCTGATGCCACCCGGCGCCCGGGTTGTGGGCTTCTTGATTTTCAGCCTGCCTTCTGGGGGAGGGGCCTGCCGCGCCGATACTCAGGCAACCCTGTTTGGGTAAGTCTCCGTGTCCCCTGCGGGGAGGATGGGGATGGGCACTCCCTGAGCCGGTATTTCCAGGCTTTTGTTGCTCCTGGCGGCTTTCCCGGCGGTTTGCTGTGCCTCTTCTGAGAGTCAGAGCAGCAGCAGGCCCATTTCAGCCTCTGTCACGGAACAGAAGGATTGCGGCCCGTTCTCTACTAATGTTCTGGCCACTTTAACTCTGTTTCTGTTGGTGCTGCTCACCTGCAGCTTCCCGGGATGTGCGCCCCACACCCGGCGTCCCAGCCTTCACTTCCAGGGCCGGCGCGTCTCTGTCCTTTGTGTTCCTAATGCCGCCAGCCGCAGCCGCCAGCCGCCGCGGCTCATCTCCCGGTCTCAGTCTGGATCCAGTGGCGCACCGGGATTCCGGTGGTTCCGGAGATGCCTGGTGGCGTGCCAGCTCCGACGGTCTCAGCCTGCTGTTTTGCGGGTGCGTCCGCGAGCCCCCGCCGCTCTCCCGTGCAAGTGGCTACCGCTTCCGGCACCCGAAGCGCGGCTCCCTCCCCCTTCCGGTTTATCTTCCGATATCTGGCGCACAGTTTCATGGCTTCCCGCCGTACCTCAATACTCAGCGCTGGAGATGTTCATTTGTAGAGATCAGATGTTCTTCTCGCGTCTCAGGCTGGTTCCGTGGTTGTTTAGGCTGGTCTGGTACCTATCCAGCTCGACTCGGGGGACCGGCTGAAAACGGTGTCTCCTACTCCTCCGCCATCTTAACTCCTCCGTCATTTAGCCTCTCTTGGTCTCAATTTACTTAGCTGAAGACTCCTCAAAGAGGAAATGAATCCATATCAGTAATGCTTTGACAAACCCTAGGATTTCATGAAGTTGCTGATGAGGTCCCAGTTACCACTTCCAGGCTGGGACCCCGTGCTGGTTCGGAATTCCTAAGCCTCTTTGTCCTTTGTTGGCCTGTCACGACATTCCGAAAACACGGAGAAGCCCTGCCTCGTTTATTTTAGCTCTTAGAGCCTCCATTTTTTACTGCATCTCAGTAATAGCTTTTTTAATTTCAGCCTGATTAGATTTTAGTTCTTTTATTTCTATAGTAAAGGATTCTCTAGTGTCTTCTATGCTTTTTTTTTTTTTTTAAAGCCAAGCTAGTATCTTTATAATTGTTTTGGATTCTAGTTCCAACATCTTATATCCATTGATTAAATCCCTGGCAGTGAGTACTTCCTCCTGTTCTTTCTTTTGGGGTGAGTTTCTTTGTCTTGTCATTATGTCCAGAAAAGAATAAAAGAAAGAGAGAGAAAGGACAGAATAATAACAAAACTGGAAAAATGCAAACCAAACCAGAAGAAAGCAGAAACAAAACAAAATAAGGAAAAATAAAACAAGAAGTAAAAGAGAACAAAACAATAAACTAGATTCTGTGTGTAGTTTGGTCTGTTTGTTAAAAGAAACTAGATCCCAAAATAGGAAAGAAAGAAAAACATATATATTTTATTCTTTTTGTATATATATTCAAAAATACAATAAAATACAATGAAAGGAAACCAAAAATTAAAAAAAAATATGTATAATGTGTATAAAAATAAAGAATAAAGGGGCGCCTGGGTGGCACAGCTGTTAAGCGTCTGCCTTCGGCTCAGGGCGTGATCCTGGTGTTATGGGATCGAGCCCCACATCAGGCTCCTCTGCTGTGAGCCTGCTTCTTCCTCTCCCACTCCCCCTGCTTGTGTTCCCTCTCTCACTGGCTGTCTCTATCTCTGTCAAATAAATAAATAAATAAAATCTTTAATAAAAAAAAAAAGAATAAAAAAAGAATTGAAAAAATAAAATAACTGAAAAAATAAAACTGAAAGATTAAAGAATTAAAAAAAAAAAAAAAACCCATGAATGCTATATACTGTTTTTCCCAAGAGCTAAAGCCATGCAGCTTTCTATAATTGGAAACTTGGTCTGAGCAAGCTGTTCTTGCTGGTCTTCTGGGGCAGGGGCCTGTTGCTGTGATTCTCAGGTGCCTTTGCAGTTGTGGAAATGCACCTCCCTTGCCAGCAGGGGGCTGGGTTCAGTGTAGCGGCTCTGGATTTCATTATGTGGTGCTGTTTTTTTCCCTGAAGCCTTTCAGCACTTATGGGGTGGGGTGGGGGGGATGAAAATGGTGGCGCCCCACTTTCTAGCCCTGGAGCTGAAATTTTGCAACCCCCCCCCCCCCCCCCCCTCTGGGCCAGAAAATCAGTCAATCACTTTTGTCTCCCTGGTTTCTGGCCAATCTCTATGTTCACCAGGTCTGTGACCTAGCGTTTTTTATCTCAGGCACAAGACCTAGTTTCAAGTCTCCAAATTTCACCAACTCCTGTGGCACGGGAGGTGGGAGAGAGTAAGGGAGAGGGGTCTCTCCACACTCTGCCTTTTGCTGGGCCCCTGCCTGGAGAGGGGTTGCCTGACCATGCCCTGGTTCCTGGTTTATGGCAACACTGAACAGGAAGCCGGCAGCTAGACTTGCTGTTTTCAGCTGGCTTCCCTGCTCTGATGCTTGGGAACTCTGCCGTATTCAGGCACCCCAGGCGGGGATCCTGACACCAGGCTGTCCCACATGGGATTCTGCCCGGCTTCTCCACCTGAGCACCTTTAGGCCAGGGACTCCCCCCAACCCCACCCCTAACAGACTTGTAAAAGTTCTGATTCTGTGCCCTGCTGTGTATAATACTTTGCAGTAACTTCCTCAACCAGTCTCCTTCCCCATGCGGTATCCTCATATATATTGCCCTGGATTTATGTCTCCATACCTCCTATCTTCCAAAAAGTGGTCGCTTTTCTATTTGTGGAATTGCAGCATTTCTTTTCTTGATCTCCGATTGACTTTGCAGGTGTTCAGAATGATTTGATAACTATCTAGCTGAATTCCAGGGACCATATTAACTTAGGGTCCCCTACTCCTCCACCATTTTAACTCCTCCCCCGTTAGATCTTCTTTGTTGAATAGGCCCCATTTTGTGATATAGTGCCCTTCTTCATCTTTTGTTATATTCTTTGGCTTAAAACCAAGTTTGATATAAGCATGGCTACTCTGGCTTTCTTTTGATGTCCATTTACATGATTAAGTTTTCTCCATCCCCTCACTTTCAATCGGCAGGGGTCTTTAGGTCTAAAATGAGTCTCCTGTAGGCAGCATATATGGCTCTTGGTGTTTTTTGTTTTTGTTTTTGTTTTTGTTTGTTTGTTTTTTTTAATCCATTCTGTCACTCTGTGTCTTCTGATTGGCGCATTTAGTCCATTTACATTCAGAGTAATTACTGACAGATACGTATTTAGTGCCACTTTATTACTTGTTCTGTCATTGTTTCTGGAGATTTTCTCTGTTCCTTTCTTGTCTTTGTCATTTTTGGTCTTTCCTTTCCACTCAAAGAGTCCCTTTTAATATTTCTTGCAGGGCTGGTTTAGTGGTCATGAACTCCTTTAGTTTTTGTTTGTCTGGGAAACTCTTTGTCTCTCCTTCTGTTCTGAATGACAGTCTCTCTGGGTAGAGTATTCTTGGCTGCAGATTTTTTCCATTCAGCACATTGAATAGATCATTCCACTGCCTTCTGGCTTGCCAAAAATTTTCATGGAGAGGTTTGCTGCTAAACTTATTGGTCTTCCCTTGTAAGTTAGGGACTGCTTTTGTCTTGCTGCTTTTAGGATTTTTTCTTTATCACTATATTTTATAAATTTAACTGCAATATGTCTTGGTGTTGGCCTGCTTTTGTTGATTTTGATGGGAGTTCTCTGTGCCTCCTGGATTTGGATATCTGTTTCCTTCTCCCAATTATGGAAGTTTTCAGCAATAATTTCATCAAATAAACCTTCTGCTCCCTTTTCCCTCTTTTCTTCTGGGACTCCTGGATACTAATGTTACTATGTTTGATGGTGTCACTGAGGTCTCTAAGTCTACTTTTGTGATCCAAATTGTTTGTCTTTTGTTCAGCTTCATTATTTTCTATAATTCTATCTTCTTTTACATTCCTGTCCTTCTCCCATCCTTGTAGTCATTACATCTTTTTTGTTGTTATTTCGTATTTTATTGGACTGATGTACATTTCACCATTTCTGAGAACGTAAAGTTAACATAGGACTAAGAATGTAGGATAAGAAAAGGGGAGAAGCCATCCACAAATCTGAGTAAACTAGAAAGGTCTGTAAAACTTTGAGTTGGAATCGAGGGAAAAACCTGTTCAGAGGTGAAGGGAGATGCTTGGTTTCTAACAAAAATCTCCTAAAGACTCTACTAATACAAGGGTCATTTTATGGAAAAACTCCAAATTGCACAAAACCCCATAAGGCAGGAGAAATGGGCAGGATAGAAGGACGCTGCTGTGGGGCAGCCAGTCTGCAGCAGGGACGGCTGGGCCGGAGGCTGAGGCTCAGGCCCAGGACCTGGAGGTAGGAGCAGACCGCAAGACTAGAGGCATGTTAGCGTATTCTGCCAAGGCTCTGGCTTTCCAGCTGGTCTCTAGGATGCTGATGCTTTCCTCAGACAAGGGTCATTACATTCCTGTCATCATTACATCCAGTTAGTTTTGAATCTTAGTTACTGCATTTTATATTTTGCCCTGATGGTTTTTCATCTTTTTAATCTCTGTAGTAAGGGTCTTCCATGCTTTTCTGCAGCCCAGCTAGTATCCTTATGGTCATTGTTTTAAATATTACTTGTATCTGTTTCCATTAGATCCCTGGCTGTGACCTTTTCTTGTTCTCTCTTTTGGGATGAATTCCTCTGTCTTGGCATTTTGTCTACGTCTCTGTCTTTTCTCTGTGTTAGGAAAGCCTGTTACATTTCCCGCTCCTGAGAGTATGGCTTTATGAAGAAGAGGTCATGTGATGTCCAGGGCCTAGGGAGTGTCTCTGGAGTGTGCTGCGTGCACTGTGTGGCTGTGTTTAGGCTGCTCTGTCCCTCAGGTCCGTGGTCTGCAGAGTTTCTTCCAGCCTGCAGTGGGGAGTGTTTGGACCTTGGCCAGAGTGTGGCAAGCTTTAACTAGCTGTGCTCTGGTCTGCTTGTTAAAAGACCCGATGCTCTCTCCAACTGAAGTTTTGTAGAACATGTCGTGTGCAGGGTTTTGCGCTGATCTTCTGGGGGAGGGCCCTCGGCACTGGTCCGCACACACACCTGCCCGAGGAAAGCAGCACCTGCAGAGTGCAGGGGTCGGACGCGGTGTAAGCAGGTTAGGCAGCCGGCGTCCGTGCTCTGCTGCTCTGAGGTAGGTTTATGCTGGGGGGGGGGGGGGGGGAAACGGGCTAGCCTGATCTGAGGAGGAGAGTCCGTGCCTGCTGCTCTCAGGGAAGCACCTTTTTTTTTTTTTTTAAAGATTTTATTTATTTAATTGACAGAGAACACAGCGGGGGGAGGGGCAGGCAGAGGGAGAGGAAAAAGCAGATTCCCTTTCTTTTTTTTTAAGATTTTATTTATTTGACATAGTGAGAATGCATACAAGTGGGGGGAGCAGTCGGCAGAGGGAGAAGCAGGCTTCCCGCTGAGCAGGGAGCTGATGCGGGGCTCAATCCCAGGACCCCGGGATCATGACCTGAGCTGAAGGCAGACACTTAACTGACAGAGCCACGCAGGCGCCCTGAGGAGTGAATAATTTCTCCTCCTGTGTCACAAACATTTGTCAGATCACGGATTTCACGCTGTCTCTGGGTCGCTCGCCTGTCTGGTGCAGCGCTGCACACCCTGCGCTCTACCTCAGTCAGGCCTCTGACTTTTTTTTTTTAAGATTATTTATTTATTTATTTGTTTGTCAGAGATAGACAGCCAGCGAGAGAGGGAACACAAGCAGGGGGAGTGGGAGAGGAAGAAGCAGGCTCCCAGCCGAGGAGCCTGATGTGGGGCTCGATCCCATAACGCCGGGATCACGCCCTGAGCCGAAGGCAGACGCCTAACGACTGCGCCACCCAGGCGCCCCAGGCCTCTTTTACTTCAGGGACCTGGTGTGGTGGGGACTTTAGTCTCCTGGGAAAGGGTTTCTCCATGCTGGAACTGATGCAGGTTTGACCCAGAAGGGCCGTCTGGCCCGCACTCAGGGGCATGGGCCTCGGAACCCCCGGGCTGAACAGCCAGCGTCCTAGTGAGCTGCCCTCAGTGGGTGTGTCTATACGTGTGATAAGGGGCAGGGAAGGGAAATGGTGCCAGCTGTTTTTCTGGTGCCCAGAGAGGCCATGCCACCTCTCACAGATGTGCTTCAAGAAGTGCAGTTTCTTTCTGTGCCCTTGGGTGGGCCTCAGATTTGCCGGCCCCCACTCCAGGAGGGGGCTGTGCCCTCCAGTCTCTATCCCAGCCAAGCCCAGGGGCCTCTCAAACTCTAGTCTTGAGCCACGCTGGTTGCAAAACTCACAAAATTCAGCTCCTCTCATTTTCCCAGCCAATGGCTTTGGATAAGTGTTCTCCTTGAGCGTATCACTGTGCACTCCACGCTCTCTCTGGCTTTCTCCATGAACAGCAAGTCTGTTCTGCAGCACCCACAGTCGGTCCCCCCCACCCCCACTTCCTACCTTCCTTGAAGTGGCCTCTTCTCTCCCTCCAGTTGTGCGGTTTGTTCTCTCAGTCCTCAGGTCGATTTCTTGCGTATTCAGAAGGATGCGATAGTTACATAGCTGTGTTTGAGGGCTGAGGCAAGCCTAGGGCCTTCCTACTATACCACTGTCTTCGCTCTGGAACCCTTTACTTTTTATTGATAGTAGGTTCTTTATGAATAACTGTCACTCTGTAATGTACCTTTTAATTTTCTTAATGGTAACTTTGAGACAAGTTTCAAATTTTGATCAAATCCGGTTTATTAACTTTTTCTTTTAAAAGTAGTGCCATTTTGGATCCTAAGAAATCTCTACCTACTCCATGGTCATAAAATTACTCTCTTATGTTTCTTCTAGAATCTTTATAGTTTTAGCTTTCACATTTAGGTCTGTGATCCACCCTGACTTAATTTTAATATATATGAGGTAGAGATTGAGGCTCCTTTTTGCCCCCTTAGATTCCTTTACCAGGATGAAGATATTTCCTGTATCCTTTAATTTGTGAGTCTTCATCATATATCATATATGATATCATATATCATTGTGTTAAAAGCTTTGTCTGCATCTTTTGATACGATTGTGATTTCCCCCCTTTATTTCCCTTATTCTGTGAATTACATTTTTTTTTTTTTAATATTAAGCCAACCCCGACTTACTGGCATAAGAGTCATTTGGTAATTACATAACCTTCTTTTTCTATCTCTGGATTTTGCTTGCTAATATTTTGTTGAGAATTTTTGTGTCTATGTCAGAGGTTGGCAAACTTTTTCTGTTCAAAGTCCAAATAGCAAATATTTTAGACTTTGTGGCCATATAGTCTTTGTTACTCAGCTATTCAGTTCTGCTGCTCTAATGCAAAAGCAGTTACAGACAACATATCATCAAACTTTATTTTTTTTAAAGATTTTATTTGAGAGAGAAGAGAGAATGTAGTTAGGGTGAGAGGGAGAGAGAGAATCCCAAGCAGACACCACACCAAGTGCAGAGCCCGATGCGGGGCTTGATCTGACGACCGTGAGATCATAACCTGAACTGAAATCAAGTCTGTGGCTTAACCGACTGAGCCACCCAGGTGCCCTTCAAACTTTATTTTCAAAAACAGGGACAGGAGAGCCACATTTGGCTTGAGGGTTATGGTTTTCTGACCTACAGTGTATGTTCACAAGGGATATCGCACAAGGGGTATCTTCTTTTCATGTACTATTCTTGTTAAATTTTGGTATCATTGTTATGGTGGCCTCATAAAGTAATCTGGGAATTTTCCCCTCCTCCATTTTCAGAGTTTCAGGGGTTCTTAATATTCCTTAATCATATTTAAAAATGTCTGTAGGATCTCTTGTCATAGCCAGCCCCTCTTTCATTCTAAATATTGGTTATCTGTATTCTCTCTCTTGATCAGCCTTCCTAGATCAAATAATTTGATTAATAATTTCAATGAATCAACTTTTAACTGTATTAATTTTCTCTATTGTTTTCTATATCACTGATTTTTGTTCATTTTTTCCCCTTTTTTCTATTTAGTTTAGATTTAATTTGTTCTTTTTCCCTTCTAGCTTCTTAAGGTGGAAATTGAGACCACTGATTTTTTTTTTTTTTTAAGATTTTATTTATCTGAGAGAAAGAGAGAACACGAGCGGGATGAGGGGTAGAGGGAGAAGCAGACTCCCTGCCAAGCAAGGGGCCCGATGCAGGGCCTGAGACTCCAGGATCACAACCTGAGCCGAAGGCAGACGCTTAACTGACTGAGCCATCCAGCTGTCCCTAGACCACTGATTTTAAACCTGTTTTCTTTATAGATTATTTATAAATTAATTACAAAGTAAGGTCATAAATTTTCCTCTACTGCTTTAGCTGTATCTCACAAATTCTTACTTTTGTGTCTTTATTACCAATCAAAGATAATATCTAAATTCCCTTTTTATACATTCTTTGACCCAAAGGTTATGTGCACAATTAATTTCCAAATATTTTTCTAGATTTTCTAGATATGTTGTTATTGAAAGTTAAGGATATTGTGGTCAGAGATCATACTCTGTAGAATTTCAGTCTTTTGAAATTTATTGAGACCTAAACTGTGGCCCAGCATATGAGCTATCAACATTCCATGTATACTTGAATGTGCATTTTGCAGTTGCTAGGAGTGGTAGTCTTTATTTTTATTTTTTGAAAAGATTTATTTTATTTTAGAGAGAAAGAGAGCAGGGGGAGGGGCAGAGGGAGAGAAGCAGGCTCCCCACTGACCATGGAGCCTGACCCAGGGCTTGACCCCATGACCCTGAAGTCATGACCTGAGCTGAAATCAAGAGTCAGATGCTCAACTGACTGAATCACCCAGGCGCCCCAGGAATGGTATTCTTTAAATGTCAATTAAGTCAAGTGAGTTGATGGTGATGTTCAAATCTATATCCTTATTTCGTTTTTTGTCTCTTATTCTTGAGCCTTTGGCTCAGGTCATGATTCCAGGGTCCTGGAATCAAGCCCCACATTGGGCTCCCTGCTTGGTGGAGAGCCTGCTTCTCCCTCTCCCTCTGCTCCCTCTGCTGTGCTCTCTCACTGTCTCTTTCTGCTAAATAAATTTAAAAAAAAAAAAAACTGCCTTGCATGTTTTGTTCAGTTTTATAATTGCGTAGGACCTAAGGGCAAGACCAATACAAATAATTTTATTATGGCTGGATGTATAAGGTTCCTACTCAAAATCCATATTCTTAACCACATTAGTAAATTACCTGTATGAGAGGATACAACATTAAAGAAAAAAATGTTAAATAGAAATATGTTTTTTTTTTTTTTTTAAGATTTACCTATTTATTTGAGAGAGAGGGCACAAGTGGGGTGAGGGGCAGAGGGAGAGTGAGAGAATCTCAAGCAGACTCCCCACTGAGCATGGAGCCCCAACTTGGGGCTCAGTCTCATGACCCTGAGATCATGACCTGATCTGAAATCAAGAGTTGGATGCTCAGCTGAGTCACCCAGGTGCCCTGGAAATACGTTCTTAATAATATGGAAAAATATCAACAGGGATTAGAGAATGAGACAGATGAAAGGATAAGAGATTGTTGTCAGAGAGTGGGGATGCTGGAATGTAAGATTTCATAGATGCAACACATGATAACAAGATCTTATAGGCATAGATGGCTTAAATAGAATAGTGTAATCTCTATGTTTTGCATAAAGAGAAAACAGTGATCTGACAGCCACCAGATTATGGTCTCTGATGGTCAAAGCTGGGTGAATGATGATGGAAAATAAGCAAACATCTAAACAAAAGGAAAACAGGAAAGCAGGACAGGTAAATTTTGAGAAAATACCATGAGTTCATTTTTGGATAAATTTAAAGTTTTCTTAAAAAAAAATCTACAGGATATCCAGGGAATTGTCTGGGTAGGCAACTGAAATACAGATCTGTTGCAAGGAAAACATGGAGATACAGATCTGAAAGTTATTACCATGAAGATTATTTTTTTTAAATGCTATTTTTTTTAAAGATTTTATTTATTTATTTGACAGAGATAGAGACAGCCAGCGAGAGAGGGAACACAAGCAGGGGGAGTGGGAGAGGAAGAAGCAGGCTCATAGCGGAGGAGCCTGATGTGGGGCTCGATCCCAGAACACCAGGATCACACCCTGAGCCGAAGGCAGACGCTTAACCGCTGTGCCACCCAGGCGCCCCACCATGAAGATTATTATTGAAGCAATAGGACTGGATGAGATGATGTAAGAAGAATATATATCTTTAGAAGAGGGGCCTAAGGTAGAAACCTAGGGAATCCCAATATTTTAGAGTAGGCAGACAAGAATACTAAGAATGGATGTTCAAAGAAGTAAAAGGCAATATAAAGAGGCAGTGTGGCTTTAGTAGTTAAGAGCATGGACTTTGGAGTCAGTTCAAATCCCAGCTGTTATAAAGCTACATGACCATGAGAAAAATTACTTAATCTTTCTGTGCCTGTTTTCTCTTCTGTAAAACGCAGTAAAAAATACTAGCACTTGCCTGATGAAAGACAATCACGATAGCTCTGGAGGCTCATTCAGCCCCCAATCTCCTGTCCTCTCAAACTTTTAGTAGCAAAGAAGACAGCTCGATCAACAAGTTTGAGTTAGCTCAACAGAGGAACAGAAAGACCCCCCTCTCTAACAAGGCCACTTCATCTACAAAGAAGTTTCCATTAGTACATAGCTACACAGATATTCCGTACCCAACCTCAGTAATAAATATGTAGAAATTACGGAGGCAGGGTTTCTTTCCACTGGAACTTTGGATACAGTGTGTGCGGACTATGCCGAAGCTATCGGATAAAAGTTTGAGGGATTGTGTGTACTCTCCCACTACCGTCTCTGTAAACTTTTCCTGAATAAACTATTTTACATCTATATGATATGGTACTATAGTGCTGTGTTGCATGACCTCCTTGAAAGATATTTCCTCATAGTTGTTCCTCTATTTGTTCCTCATTACAAATATAATAATACTTGTAAAAGAGTTTACAAATCTGCCTGGACATAGTAAGCGTTATGTAAAGGTTAGCTATTTTTTTTATAATAATTTTTATTTTATGTTAGTCACCATATAGTATACCCATAGTTTTTGATGTAATGTTCCATGATTCATTGCTTGCGTATAACACCCAGTGCACCATGCAATATGTGCCCTCCTTAATACTCATCATCGGCCTATCCCATTCCCCCACCCTCCTCCCCTCTGAAGCTCTCAGTTTGTTTCCCAGAGTCCATAGTCTCTCATGGTTCATTCTCCCTTCTGTTTACCCCCCTTCATTCTTCCCTTCCTTCTCCTACCGATCTTCCTATTTCTTATGTTCCATAAATGCGTGAAACCATATGATAATTGTCTTTCTCTGCTTGACTTATTTCACTTAGCATTATCTCCTCCAGTCCCGTCCATGTTGCTGCAAATGTTGGGTAATCGTTCTTTCTGAGGGCTGAGTAATATTCCATTGTATATATGGACCACATCTTCTTAATCCAGTCATCTGTTGAAGGGCATCTCGGCTCCTTCCACAATTTAGCTATTGTGGACAATGCTGCTATGAACATTGGGGTGCATATGGCCCTTCTCTTCACTACGTCTGTATCTTTGGGGTAATTGTTTTTAAAAGGAGAATCCGGAAAGACTAGCAGTGTTCTAGAGTCAAATCAAGAGATAACAAAGGAGAGCTGGTAAACAATGTCAAATGCTACCAAAAAATCAAAAAGTGAAAATAGGACACGGTGTGGCAACAGAATGGTAAAAGTCAGACTGTATTAGGTTAAGGATTGGGTTGGAAGTAGAGTAAAACAGGGAATATAGAATGGTTTTTTTTTTTTTTTTTTTTTAAAGATTTTATTTATTTATTTGACAGAGATAGAGACAGGCAGCGAGAGAGGGAACACAGGCAGGGGGAGTGGGAGAGGGAGAAGCAGGCTCATAGCAGAAGAGCCTGATGTGGGGCTCGATCCCAGATCGCCGGGATCACGCCCTGAGCCGAAGGCAGACGCTTAACTGCTGTGCCACCCAGGCGCCCCTAGAATGGTTTTTCTAAGAAATTTGGTGGCAAAAAAAAAAATACATTGGTTAGTGCTTTTCTGCTTGCAAGTGACAGAAATCCAATTTGAAGAGCTTTATAAAAGGGCTTACGATAAGAATATTGTGATGTCTCAGAAGGCAGGGTCAGTAATGTGGCTGAGTCTCAAAAGCACGTGGAACCAGGATCTTCTGCTATTCTTTTTCTTGTTCTTCTCTGTAGGTTTGTTTCATTTTCTCTCCTTCTTTCTCCAGACTAGTTGCATTGCTGCTTTGGCCAACATGGTAGGAAAGACAGCCATCAAGAGCTCTGGAGTCTGGCGTTTTACAGTCCAAGCACGCAAAAAGATAGTGGAGTTTGTTCGCAGCTTGAGTTTCAAAATTCCTAAGAAAAGATGCTTGACCTTAAGCTAAGTGTCTAACCCTGGATGAATCAGCAGTAGCCAGGGATGACAGAGGTGAATGGACTGGAGCATAACATGGCTCTTCATACTGCAAATGTGTATGAAATGCAATGTGGAGAAGTTCAAACAAAATAAGTATGCACCATAAGAATACAGAGTATTTTCTTGAGGAGTAGCTATTATAAAGGTGGGGTTTTAGTTTTTGTTGTTTAGGCCAGCGAAGGGATTTGAACATATTTCTATGAATGGGAGAAATCAAAGGGATAGGATTAAAGATAAAAGACAAGATGTGGGATATTTAATAGAATAAAATCCTAGAATCAAAGGGAAAGAATGGAATTTAGTGCACAAGTACAAGGACTGGCCCTTTAGAGAAATAAGCCTTTCTGAGATAGGAAGGAACAAAAGACGAATGCATGCTGGCATAGGCAGGACTAGAAAGATGGAGGAAATTGAGGGAGATTGGAC
The DNA here is from genome assembly GCF_017311325.1 of Ursus maritimus. NCBI lineage: Eukaryota > Metazoa > Chordata > Mammalia > Carnivora > Ursidae > Ursus > Ursus maritimus. The sequence goes on from NW_024423564.1 coordinate 27,257,485, forward strand.
CTGAAGATCTCCTATGAAGTATGTGGCTAAGTTATCTCTTGAAAGTATGGGAGATGCAGTAAAGGGGGTAGCTGAAAAGAATAACAAATATTAACATTCCTGTCAAGAGGAAGAGAAAGGAAGCTAAGAGGAAGAGGTTAAAGTTTGTTAAAATTAAGAGTCCAGCTCAGACTGGAAACTAAATTAATGAAGGTGTCAGAAGTACAACGTGACTAAGTAATGTCTACGACTCCACGAACAAAAGCTCATAAGGCACCATGGTAGAAGGTCGGGGGAAAGGGAATAAAGGGTGCTGGCCAAGAAGACTGAATCAGTAATTTAAACTCCTAGGGTCAAGTCACTAGTGAGTAGCAGTAAAAAGATAAACTTTACTCCACTCCTGACAATTAATTAAAGATACTGAATTAGTGTTATTCAAATGGTACTGTCAACATTAATGGTTTTATTGTTTACGTATTAGAAAAAATTAACTCCTAAGCACATATATATATACACTTATATGGTCTAAAGACAACAAATTTGAACTCTTGAGAGATTTTTAAATTTGAAGTTTGAAATGTCATCTTAATTTTGCTCTTTTATTTTTATTCTACCATAAAGCTAGCCATGTATAAATGGGGCCACTAACCCAAAGTCTGTCTCCTGATACTTAGAACAAATAAGTTTCTTTGGAACACATACTTGTGTCATTATGTTAAATAATTCCACCTGTAAAACAGGAATAGTAATAGTATATACATCACAAAATAGATTATGTGAGGAGTGCCTGGGTGGCTTAGTCTGTTAAGCATCTGCCTTTGGCTCAGGTCATGATCTCAGGTCCTGGGATTGAGTCCTGCATCGGGCTCCCTGCTCAGCAGGGAGTCTGCTTCTCCCTCTCCCTCTACCACTCCCCGCTCTCACGCTCTCTCTCTCCTCTCAAATAAATAAATAAAATAAAAAAAAGATAGGTTATGTGAATCTAATGAGTTAATATAAAGTGCTTAGAATAGTGACTGATAAATGGTAAACACTCAACAAAAGCCAGCCATTATTAGTACAATTATGAACCTGTGGCAGAATGACTTCTAAATTCATATTACTCATTTTAAAAGTAAAGTATTACTAGAACAATAAGCAAATAATGTTATTCTAATTGAAAATATAAATTAGTCAATGTACTATGCATTTTAACAGTGAATTTTATATAAAAAACAAAGACGAAGTGCCAAGTTTAAACCAAAAATGAGTAATGAATTAAAAAAGAAGTAAGGTTTAGAAGAACTTTCTTTAAAAATACAGAAATAAAAATTTATTCAAAAGCAATAAAATAACAGCTTCTATGAAGTATGAGCTACATGTAATAAACACAGTACCAAAAATCTCATTTTTCATCACATCAACATCTTCATTTAATTACAAATTTTCTCCCTGGAATAATGCAAAAAAAAAAAAAAAAGATTAGCTTTTGAACTACTCTTATAATGGACATTAATGCTAAATTAATATAATAATCAGGAGCACAACTTAAAGCAGGAGTGGGAAATCTTTACTCAATTAAGAAATATGAATCAGAAAAAGTCAGTAATAATGGGCCACATGGAATATAAAAAGCAAGTAATTCTGGTTGGCGGGCATGGGGAGGGAGTGCAAAGTTAAACTAATTGATATAAAAAACAAAAACAGAAGACATAATATAAATAAGATATTTAGACACTGGTGTCACACTATGGTTTGAGGGCACAGAAAGGAAGATAGATGAAGGGCTACCTGAAAACAGTCAGTGAAAAAGAAGAGAAATAAGAGCAGGAAAGAGAAATGACAAGAGAGAAATGTTTGCACAAAGAAATAGCACAACACAGAGAAGTAGAAAAATATAGGAAAAAGACCCAGGAGATTTTTTTTTTTTTAGACGGAGACAAAGAGAGCGGGGGAGGGGTAGAGGGAGAGGGAGCGAGAGAATCTCAAGTAGGCTCCACGCCCAGCACAGAGCCTGACGCAGGGCCTGATCTCAAAACCCTGAGATCATGACCTGAGCTGAAATCAAGAGTTGGACGTTCAGCTCAGAGCCACCCAGGTGCCCCAGGGCCAGGAGATTCTAAAAATACAGGTCAAATATTCTTGTCATATCCTGGTCTTGACTTAGGCGAGGAATTTGAAAATGTCACCATGTCCTTAGGTATTACCTGTAGTCTTGCTTCACCTTGCTTCTTTCCGTCTCTGATTTCCCTATAGCTGACTTTCTTACTTTTCATCTTACTGCATGGCATATGGACCACATTTGTAAACCACTTTTCCTTTTTGGAAATAACATGGATATAAACAATACTTCTTATAACTTCCTAATAAACTGTGAATTAGCTAATTAATCAGTATTTGCAGCACAGTATTCTGTTCAAATCTAAAACAGTTTTTAACTTGATGGCTCTGAATTCCTTTGATGTGTTCAAAATTTTGTGCATGTGTAATTTCTTGTGACTTCTGAAGCTTTTGTCAGCTTTTCTCATTTTACTGAGAATGGAAATGGCAACATAGTTAACTGTTAGGAAAATCATTATTTGGGCTACAACACAAGTAAGAGCTAACACTCATTAAGCACTTCTCACACAGTAATTTCTAGGATTTTTTCTGCCATATCAGTGGACTTTAAAACTGCACACTTTGGGGGCGCCTGGGTGGCTCAGTCAGTTAAGCGTCTGCCTTTGGCTCAGGTCATGATCTCAGGGTCCTGGGATCAAGCCCCGTGTCGGGCTCTCTGCTCAGCAGGGAGTCTGCTTTTCCCTCTGCCCTCCCCCTCAACCCCCGTTTTCTCTCTCTCTCTCAGATAAATAAATAATAATCGACAGAATGGGAGAAGATATTTGCAAATGTCTTATCAGATAAAGGGCTAGTATCCAAAATCTATAAAGAACTTATCAAACTCAACACCCAAAGAGCAAATAATCCAATCCAGAAATGGGAGGAAGACATGAATAGACATTTCTCCAAAGAAGACATACAAATGGCTAACAGACACATGAAAAAATGCTCAACATCACTCGGCATCAGGGAAATACAAATCAAAACCACAATGAGATACCACCTCACACCAGTCAGAATGGCTAAAATTTACAAGTCAGGAAATGACAGATGTTGGTGAGGATGTGGAGAAAGCGGAAGCCTCTCACACTGTTGGTGGGAATGCAAGCTGGTACAGTATGGAGGTGCCTCAAAAAGTTGAAAATAGAACTACCCTATAACCCAGCAATTGTGCTAATGGGTATCTACCCCAAAGGATACGAACATAGTGATTCAAAGGGGCACCCGCACCCCAATGTTTATAGCAACAATGTCCACAATTACCAAACTATGGAAAGAGCCCAGATGTCTACCCACACATCTATGGATAAAGAACATGTATATATATACACAATGAAATATTACCCAGCCATCAAAAAAATGAAAGCTTGCCATTTGCAACGATGTGAATAGAACTAGAGGGTATTAGGCTAAGTGAAGTCAGTCAATCAGAGAAAGACAATTACCATATGATCTCACTCACATGTGGAATTTAAGAAACAAAACAGAATCATAGAGGAAGGGAAGGAAAAATAAAAAGACAAAATCAGAGACGAAGACAAACCATAAGAAACTTAATCAGAGGAAACAAACTGAGGGTTGCTGGAGGGGAGCGAAGTGGGATGTTGGAATAAGTGGGTGATGGACATTAAGGAGGGCATGTGATGTGATGAGCACTGGGTGTTATATGAGACTGATGAATCACTGAACTCTACCTCTGAAATAATCCAGTATATGTTAATTACATTTTAAAATTAAATAATTGTGAATTTTAAAAAGTGGTTAAGAACGAAGATTCATCTACATAATGGGGATAATAACAGTGCCCCACTACAATAGAAGAACCATTTGGTACTATTAGGGTAGTAATAGTACCAATCAATAAAGATTAAATGAGTCAATTTATGTAAAGCATTTATTTTTTTAAAAGATTTTATTCATTTATTTGAGAGGCAGAGAGAGAGAGTACGAGTGAGGAGAGGGGCAGAGGGAGACGGAGAAGCAGACTCCCTGCTGAACGGGGAGCGCAATGCAGGGCTGGATCCCAGGACCCTGAGAGATCAGGACCTGAGCCGAAGTCAGATACCCAACCGAGCCACCCAGTTGCTTCTATATAAAGCATTTAAAATAGTGCCTGGCATATAGTAAATGCAGTGTATTACCATGATTACAATCTGTCACTTTTCTCACCAAGTTTATCCTATATAAAATAAGTTCTATTTACCAAAAATAGACTGTTGCACATCTAAGAGGACTCTAGGGCCACTGGAATAGAGCGGAAGTTCTCAAAGCAGTACTCCCCTCCTGGGGAACATTCTGAAAACCCGTGGTAGTTCTTTTTGGTTGTCATTATGATGGGGAGATCCTGCTGCTGGCATGAACCGAGAAGGACAAAAGATGCCAGATATATTTGCAGGGCTATTTCTCCCAACAAAACTATCTGCCTGGCAATCCTAACTAGACTTCCCCCGTCCTTTTATATTTTCTCATTTTCCAAGATAACTATTTCATATGCCTTTCCTGTTCTTAATTCTCTAGCGCCTTACCTGCCATAGCTCATAACCTTACCAAGAAAACCTTCACTAATAAAGGCAATCAATAAAGAAATTGCTCCCTTCTCACCAAATCTTCTACTCCGTGTGTTTCTGTACCCATATATTGTACTTCCTTTCCCACTACAGTAGATGAACTGTCTCCTTTTATCCCAGGCCAATTCTATTTCTCTGCTGGATTCTATCTCTTTCAGCCTACCTTAAGAACTTTATTCCTTCTACTCTCTGTCTTGAATTATGTTTCCCTACCAGATCATTCCCACCAATAAAATGCTGTTTTATCTCTTATTCTAAAAAACAAAACAAAACTCTCCCTTGACATTTCATCTCTCATTTCTTTACATCAAAAGAGTTGCCTGTTTTTGGTGTTTCCTTTTCTTCTCCGCCTCTTCTCTTCTGATCATACTCTAACCAGTCTTTATCCTATTACCCTGAAGCCACTCTCATAAATGTCATCAACAGCTTGCATGATACCAAATATATCAATTATTAATCCTCACTTTATTTAGCAACATTTAATCTTTTCTGAAACGTGATATATTATGTTTTCCTTATTTTTTCTATCTCACTGTTTAAATCTCAGCTTTATTGGATCCTCAACTTCTTGAATGTTAAAAATAATTTAGCCTTACTAAATTAGGGGGCTTCATTTGGGGGCTGCTTTTTTCTACCTCCACTAATTCCCTGGCCTTAATCCAGCATTATGGTTTTAGCAACCATCTATATGCTGATACCTAAATTTATAACTTTAGCCTCATTAACCCAGTCATTTGTCATCTTCACTTGAACATCTAATAGAAATCTCAAATTTATTATATCTAAAGTCAATCTTTTAAACTCTCCATGCTTCCAAATCTGCTCATCTCCTAGTATTCCCCAACTGAGTAAAAGCTCAGTTACTCTTGCCAAAATCTTCGGAGTCTTCCTTGACTACTAATTCGCTCAAGACCTACATTAAATCCTGTTGGCTCTATCTTCAAAATATATCCAGAAATGGAACTATTCTCAACACTTCCACATCTGTCCTCCTGCCTACCCCAAATCATCGCTTGCCTGGATTGCTACAAGTAGCCTCCTGGATAGTCTCTGCTCTTGTTCCTTTATCATCCATTCTTCCTAAAACAGCCAGAGTGATCCTTTAAAAACATAAATCAGATAAATGTCACTTCCCTAAGCAGAACCTTCACACTTCCATTAAAATCCAAAGTTCTTATAGGAGCTACAACACTGCTAGAGCACCCCCACCCCCATCTTACAACCCAACACCTAGCATCATCTCTTCTCTCCTACTACTTTCTCTCTTGTTTATACCAAACCAGCAGTACCCCTCCTAGCTGTTTTTTCTACATTCCAGGTAGGCTACCACCCCAGGACTTTAGTACCTGTTGTTCCCTTTCCTCCAATGCTCTTCCTTCAGATATTGGGATAGCTTACTTCCTTACTTCCTACAAGACTCTGATCAAATGTCACCTCCTTGAGACACCTTCCCTGACCACCCTATCTAAAACAGTACCCCCATCACACTGCATGCTCTTACACATTTCCACCTAGCATTAGAGCATATGTCATATTTTTCTGGTGTTTAGTGCAATACCATAAACTTTTGAAAAACCTCGAGGGACCCATACAAAGTACTGCTAGTGATGTTGGAAGTGCTCCCAAGAAGCAGAGAAGAGTCATGACATTATAAGAAAAAACTAAATTGTTTGGCATGTACTGTAGATTGCAGTGTGCAGCTATGGTTGCCCACCATTTCAAGATAAATGAATCCAGTGTAAGGACCATTGTAAAACAAAAAAATAATTGTGAAGCCATCACTGCAGTTAGGCTAGCAGGCATGAAAAACCTTGCACTTTTTATCTTGTGTTGAAAATGCAACTTTTACACGTGTAAGAATGATGTAAGAAAGGCATGCCTATAGATTCTAATAATAAATTCAAGAAAAAGCAGAGTCATTGTATGACAATTTAGAGGAAAGGAAAGGTGAAGGGTCTAAAGCTGGAGAATTTAATGCCAAAAAGGATGGCTGGATAATTTTAGAAGTAGGTTTGGCCTAAAAAATGTCAAGATAACCAAGAAGCAGCAGACAGTTCCCAGACACCAGTAAGAAAATCACTGAGGAGAAAGGCTATCTGCCTGAACAGGTTTTTAATACAGAAAAAATGTCCTATTCTGAACAAAAGGGCCCCACAGGACATTTATTTTTATGACATGGACACTTCTATGACATGGGCACTGAACCTAAAGCAAATGGTGGAAGAACGATTAGTACCATATAAAAACATTTTTAAAGAAATGCAAAAGCCGAAAAAAAAATCACGCAGAAATTGTGATGTATTTTCATGAAGCTGCGCTAAATGTACCGGCCTCTCCTGTCTCTCCTTCCACCTCCTCCTCGCTTTGTCTCTGCCACCCTGCGGACAGCAAGACCAGCCCCTCCTCTTTCTCAGCCTGCTCCATGCTAAGACAAGGAGGAAGATCTTTATGATAATCCACTTCCACTTAACCGCACCTTGCAGTTCAGAAACTTATCTTTTGTGTGTTTTCATGTGAAAATCTAGTAATGTATGACAAGAACTGTATGAGACATTTGTGTCATCGTCACTGAAGTACTGATCATATACAACATCGTGTGCAAGATTCGTACGGCAGGGGGCAGACTAGCCTCACGGAAGTGTAAGGTGGGTACTATTTGATATAAACTTCATAATGTGTTAGTTTTCTTACTGTTTTATAACTTTGCTTTCAAAGAATAACATTACCATATAGTGTGCCCTTCTCTCTAGTAAATGAAGAAGGTGCATAGCAGCCCATCTTCACAGGTCAGTGGTTTTTAAACAAATATATAACACTGTCTGCAATACTGTATTATGAATAGGACTAGAATTGTTTGCCATAAAAATGTTATAATGATTCATTCATTAGTGTATAGGCTAAGCTACGATAAAGCATTCATACTGCTACTGCTTCCTTTTCAATGCATGAGTTATTATATCTGTAAATAAATATGAACTTTTTTTCACATTTTTTCATTTTTGATATCTAGTGTTAGTTACGTATATAACATCTACAGTGTTTTGTATAAGACAATATTGATGTAGGTACTGACAGACAATTCACCTTGTAAACAGATGATATAAACTTACAGTATCAATGAATAAAATGTACTGTAAATGTATTTTCTCTTATGATTTTCTTAACATTTTCTTTTCTCTAGCTTACTTTATTAGAAGAACACAGTATATAATATATATAACATACAAAATATGTGTTAAGTTGACTGCTTAGCTTATCAGTAAGGCTTCCAGTCAACAGGCTATTACTAGTTAAGTTTTAGGAAAGTCAAAAGTTATATATGGATTTTCAGCTGCACTGGGTTGGGGGAGGGAGGCAGGAGTCGGTGCCCCTAACCCCTGCATTACTCAAGGGTCAACTTTATTCTAGAGTTCAAAATACTTTCCTAATATGAGGCAGATTTAGTTCTTTAATCAAATGTAAAGATTATATTTAATCAAATGTATAGGCTATTTTAATCAAAGTTAATTTACAAAGCTATATTTTCAACCCTACTTACAATGGATTTTTTTGAACTTTCAATATTTGCATATCACTTAATGGCATGCTTCATTTAAATATATGGATTTTCCTACAAATAATAAAATGATATTCACTGGAGACAAATTATTATAACTTTGAGTGTATGACATACATACCTGAGGTAAACCAGCACCCGTTTGCATAGAAGACTTTTTTAATAGTCTCACTTCTTTGTTTATGTATCTTAGCATTCCACTGAGAGTACTGAAGTCATTACTCTCCGAACTATCATCTTCTAGGTCATACGTGAGAGGTTTAAATGAGTCTGACTGGGTATAAGTCAGATCCTTCTGGCTTTCTTCTAATGTTGAAGGCTGTTCTAACTGCATTTTTTTTAAGTCCTGTAGTAATTCTTCAGAAAGATCTTCATCACTACGTGTCTTGAAACTAAGGTCACTGGCACTAATAGAGCGACGTAGCTTTCTACACTTGAAAAAAGCTGTGTGAGAATGTTTGGCAAATTTTGGATCTTGAATGTCAGGCGTAATTTCTGTTGCAGATGTAAGCAGGGCTGGTAGAAACTTGATGTCTTCTGCCCTTTCACGTCCAGAAATTTTGGCTTGTAATCTGGTTAATTCTGATTCCTGTAGAAAAACAGGCATATAGCAGGTGTTCAGTACATTTCTGTTAAATGAATAAGTTACTTAGATGTCTTCTAAGAGTCCATGAATTTCTAAGTCAGCCTTCTGCCCAGAACACAAATTGCTTTTATAACCACCCAAGAGACTTTTCCAAGCTCTGTTTAAACCCTTCATTTTTGGACAATTACATATGTTCACTTGAAATATGTTAAAACTATGCTAAGGAATTCCATGAACACTAGATTTTCCTTATACCAATGTTTTTCTTTTTTAAGTGCTAATGATAGCACTTTCTAGCAATTTCTATCTAAGACTGAACTCTTACATCTAAAAATTTCTTTTCAAAAGTATAATGGTATGCTATATTTTGCTAATCTAACATATATATACACATACAAAAAACTCCCTTCAGAATTTCTAATAGGAAATAAATTTATATTAACTATTATGCTTCACATGTCCTCATTACAAGAAAGCTTCATTACACCAGAAAGAAAAACCTTTCAAAAAGTGAGTTAGTAAGGACTGACTTATTAAATATTAAACTTTTAATTTCTACTATTTTTCCATGTCCTTCATTTGGCAACTCCAACCCAATTTTAGGATCCTAAGAATGAGACTGCATATACTGAAAAACCATGAAGCCTAAAAAATGAAGACGTAAGTTAAATACTGTGTAGTAGTCTTCTGTTCAAATATATTTTCCATTTCTTATAGGTATCCATAAAATAGATATTTCTAAATCAGTCACTTTTAATCTGATAGTATCTATTCTTTCTAAAAATACTGTGCTTACTAAAACTGACATAAGCACAGAATACGTTACAAAATGAAAGTTTAACATGCTTATTTCAGTTCTTTGATATCTACTACTTTATCTAGATAAGTTATTTACAAGCGGCTAGAGTGCCAACTTTTGTAAATCTTGTATTTACATTCTGATAATCACAATAAAGTAGCTATTGAGTTAATACCACAGGGTTATGTGCACTTGAAATATTTTTTAACTCTAGCCATAGAATTATCTAGCCATAATTGAGAATTGTGGTACCTTAAATAAATGTCCATGTAACTTTCAGTTTAACACTTAGCTTTTATAATGAAATATAGTATACTGAATATGTTAAACATAATTCAACTTTTTCTTAAGACTTGAAGAATTTCACTGTCGTGGTCACATAAGTGTGCCATAATATAGTAATGCCTTTAGGGCTCTCAGAAAATGGTCTAAGCTTTGCCCTTGCTCTAGTTACCCTCAAATAATAGGGTATTTGTAAGGGTACTAAAGGAAGTGATCTGGAAAGATCAGTTGCCTCAAACCCTGTTTTTTCTTCTCCCTCACTTCTGTTTCTGTTCTCCGTCATTTGCTGCTGCTGTCAATGGAACTGCTGTCCATTATTTATAGCGACTTCTAACTGCTACAGCTATGCCAGCTTCTGCTCTTCTGTTAGCTTTCTTCTTTTTTCCTTCTATCCTCCTCCTCTTCAGTCTAGACTTTAGAGCCAGTTAATACTGACTTTGAGAATTACTGTCAAAAACTTCTGAATAATTAAGTGCAATCTAATTCTATTTATCTCATTAGTAATAATTAACAAGTGAGCACAGATAACTATAACAAGGGATACACAATGCAAAATCTTTAAATTTTTAGAGTCAATTTTTCACAATGAAGTTGTATAATTTTATATAAATGTTGTAACTCTCCAGAACAGTGGGTATATTTATGTCTCTAAAAAAGCACGCAGTGTTCAATCTAAACATAATTTTAGATTATGTCAGGGGCGCCTGGCTGGCTCAGACAGTGGAGCATGTGACTCTTGATCTCAGGGTTCTGAGTTTGAGCCCTGTGCTGGGTATAGGGATTACTTAAAAATAAAATCTTAAAAAAAAAATTATGTATATTCAGCTTTCCTTAGTACTGTGAATAATAAGCATGTTATAAAAGGAATTTGAGTCCTCAGCTTAGTAACTAGAAATATTTCTAAAATATTATTTGAATTTTTTTTTGCTTTTTAATAACTTCCATTTTGTAATAAAATTATTTATTGCTTCATAGCTGTCAGTGAACTTTTTTGTAAGGTCTTAGCTAGCAATGTTAATCTCACACATATTGGCAGTTTTGAACTAATATTAAAACTTTTTATCTCTATGCATCAGTACTGATATTAATTCTAAATCCTACACTAAACTGCCATAATCAATAGGGGTGAATCAGTAGCAATGGGCTATTTGAAAAATGATGTACAGTAAATTTTAATACAAAGTAACAAATTTTAACGAAAAATGCTCCTACTTGTAGGTACATCAAATGTGGAACCCTCTAAAATAAACATTATTAAGTCTGTATTTGAATAGTAGGTTCTAGTCCAGGATGGTGACACAGGTGATTCCTCCCGATACAGCGAATCTGCAGCTACACACGGAGCAATTCCCTCTCAAAGCAGCTGGCTGAGCACCATCTACACGCTGGGTTAATGAGAAAATACCTACAAAAGGGCCATTCAGTGGAGGAAACACTCGACTCCCAGCTCCTCCCTGAGGAGTAAAGGTTTGGACCCCACATCTAACACCCCAACTCATACTACCACTTGAGGGATGGGTGCCAAAACACCTAGCTCTAGAAAGCTAAGAGGACTTGCATTCATGAGACATACAAGACTCTAGCAAACAAAAAAACAGTTCTTAATGGGTTCGTCACAATGTGGTATGGCTATCTACCCAGGGATCAGCACAGAAGGAGCTGGCAAAAACAATCCATCTCTCCGTCTTTCCATGAAAGAGTCTTATTTATATACTTTAAAAGCTTCTGCCTGAGGGTCGGTTTTCTAATTTAGCACATGTCTAGGAGCTTGTGACCCTCCAGAGCACCAGGGAAACTAGCAGACACCTCCTCCACCTTTTCCCTCGAGTCTGCTTCAAATTTCCAGTATCTTCTTGGAAGGAGCTTGTATACGTCTGGCACTCAAGCTTTTGAAGCTGTGGCCCAAGGGACAGGCCTCTGGACTACATGACTCTATAGCCAACAGGGTTTGCATTCATGTGTCCAAAAGGACTGTGACAAACAAAGCAGTTCTTAGCAGGCAGGGGAGCACACCCTTATGGCTGTACACAGGAAGTCCAGCACTGAGGGAACCGATAATAAAGCCCAGCTCTGTTTCTCCCTGTTAGGATCCCAATTACACATTTTCCTAGCTGTTACCTGGGGGTCTAGCTTTCAGTCAGCCTACATCTAGGTGCTGACTGAGATCCTCCTCTTTGGAATACTGACAAGTCTTGGCAAGCCCTCAACTACTGGAAGCCACCTAGAACAAAGAAGGCTGCTTGGACAATCACAAAGGTTTGAAAAACAATAAGGAATTCAGAACAGGATGATCAATAAGGCATATCCCCTACACAAGACCACTCTGTCAAGACTGGGAAAGGTGGCTGAAACCAACACAGAATTGAGAAAAATGAAGAAACAGGGGAATATGTTCCATACAAAAGAATAAGCTGAAACTCTAAAAACAGACCTTAATGAGACAGAGACAGGTGATTTATCTGACGAAGGGTTCAAAATAACAGTCACAGAGATGCTCACCACAGTTAGAACAATGCGTGATCAAATCAGAATTTCAACAAAGAGAAAATATAAGAAAGTACCAAACAGAAATCACAGAGTGAAAATACAATAACTGAACTGGCGAATTCAACAAAGAGGTTCAACAGCAGACTAGATCAAAGACAAGAAAGGATCAGAGGACTCAAAGAGCAGTGGAATTCAATCAGAGGTGCAGAAAGAAAAAAATGAAAAAGGGTGAAGCTTGCTTAAGGGACTAATGGGACACCATCAAGAGGACCAACATACACATTACAGGGGTTCCAGAAGAGAGAAAGGAGCACAAAATTTATTTAAAGAAACAATGGCCCAAAAGTTAACTTGAGAAAAGAAGTAGATATCCTGATCCAAGAAGCCCGGTGAATTCCAGATATGAAACCAGAGATCCAAACGGAAACACTTTATAATTGTCAAAAATCAAAGACAAAGAGAGAATCTTAAAAGCAGCGAGGGAAAAACTACTTATTATGTATAAGGAAACCCTTATGAGACAATCAACAGAAAATCTGCAGGCAAGAAGAGAATGGCATGATATATTAAAAGTGCTAAAAGAGGAAAAAAAAAAACAAACCCTGCCAACCAAGAATACTCTTCCTGGCAAAGTTGTCCTTCAGAATTAAAGGATAAAGAGTTTTCCAGACAAGGAAAAGCTGAAGGAATTCATCTCCATTAGACTGGCCTTACACTAAATTTTAAAAGGAATTCTTCAAGCTGAAATAAAAAAATGCTAAATAGTAACAGGAAAACATATCAAAGTTTCAAGCTCATTGGTAAAGGTAAATATATAGTTCAATTCAGAACACTCTAATCATGGTGGATAAATCACTATAACTCTAATACAAACGGTTAAAAGACACAGGGGGGAGTTCCTGGGAAGGCGAAGGAGGAGGATACTGAGCTCACCTTGTCGCATGGATATAACTAGATAACACATCAGTGTAACTAATCCAGAAAATGACCTGAAGACTAGCAGAACAGACTCTCCTCTACTAAATGTAGAGAAGAGGCCACATAGAAGAGGGTAGGAAAGAGGGAGAGGTGGTTGGGAGCCAAAATGACTAGCGGGATTGTCTGCAGGATGGAAGGACGCTGTGGTCATGGAGAAGGGAGAAGAGAGCCCAGCCAGAACTCCAGGCAGGAGACCTGCACTGGGAAAATAAATCCCTTTAACATTTGGCTTTGAAAACCTTAGGGACCCCAACTCCATAAGTTCTTACAATCGGTGGGGCTTTACCACCTGAATCTTTAAAAATCAGGAGGCTGGGCTCTGGGAGAGCTGGAAGGGTGGAGTCCCCACCCTTAAAGAGAGCAATAGATAGCACCCTAGAGATATAGCATAGATGCAGCAGTTTGAAAAACTGCCTGGGGTGAATAGGAGAGAGATCTGTTTACTGAGAGAGAGAGAGAGAGAGAGAGAGAGTGTGTGTGTGTGTGTGTGTGTGTGTGTGTGTGTGTGTGTTGGAGGGGCAGGGATCTTTGGGAGACTTCTTCAACAACATAAGAGTTCCACATTTCCCTCCCCTGCCTCCCAGCCTAGATAAAGAGACACCTGTAGGAACCAGTGCAGCACGAACACTCTCCACCTAGCTTCCTACAGTGTGCCCTGTCCCTGTGTCCATGTGCAGACTCGCCCTATTCAACCTAGCCTCGGCAAGAGTTTTCAAAAGTGGCTCCAAGTCCCTTCCAATATCAGACTAGCAAATACCTTGCTAACACCATGCATGGCATCGCTGTGTTCTCCTGCAGACCTGCCCTTGACAGGAGTCCATCCAAAGTGGTGGCACAAGTTAGCAGTGTGAAAGCAGCCCTGACAAGGGGTCAACACCACTCCAAAGTGACTCTTGGCCCAGGAAGAGGGGAAGATAACCACACACACCAGTGCAACTGTGGCCCCAACAGTGGGGTGGGGCAGACATCTGGTCTGACTGCAGGCCTTGCCCACCAACAAAAGCTTCTCAGGGAGACAAAACAGCACCCTGCAGATCTGGCAAATACCTGGTCTGACCCAACTCAAGCCCAAGGCAGCCTAGACTGGCCAACTAACAAGCCAGGGAGTGAACCCTGCCCACAACAGGCAAAGAGAGCCATTGCAGATGACTGGACTGAAGGCAAACTCAGCTCAGCCACAATAGCAGAGCACATATAACACACTTAAGAGACACCCCTAAAGCACGAGGTTCTGGTGAATACAGGATATTGCAGTGCAGGGCACTACAGAATGTCTTCCTCATTAGGCTGTGACTTTTAGGATCAGAAGTCATAGCTGACTTTCCTAACAAAGAAATAGAAAAATTTTTTTTAAAAAATTTAAATTCAATTAGCCAACATATAGTACATTAGTTTTTGATAGTGTTCAGTGATTCATTCGTTGTGTATAACACCCAGTGCTCATCACATTACTTGCCCTCCTTAATACCCATCACTCAGTTACCCCATCCCCCCACCCATCTCCTTATCTGCAAACCTCAGTTTGTTTCCCAGAGTCAAGAGTCTCTCATGGTTTGTCTCCCTTTCTGATTTCTTCCCATTCAGTAATAGAAAATTTAAACATGCCAATTACCAACAGTTAAATTGATTCAGTAATCAACTTCCAAAAAACAAAAGTCCAGGATCAGATTGCTTCACAGGTGAATTCTACCATTTAAAGAAGAGTTAATACCTATTCTTCTCAAACAATTCCAAAAGATACAAGAGGAAGGAAAACTTACAAACTCTATGAAGCCAGCATTACCCTGATACCAAGACCAGACAAAGACACTACAAAATAAGAACTGTAGGCCAATATCCCTGATGAACACAGATGCACTCATATGTGGAATATAAGAAACAGTGCAGAGGATCATAGGGGAAGGGAGGAAAAACTGAATGGGAACTCATCAGGGAGGGAGAAAATCCATAAGAGACTCTTAACTATAGGAAACAAAACTGAGGGTTGCTGGAGGGGAGGTGGATGGGGGCTGGGGTAACTGGGTGATGGGCATTAAGGAGGGCATGTGATGTGATAAGCACTGGGTGTTAAATGCAACTGCTGAATTATTGAACTCTATATATGAAACTAATAATGTACTATATGTTGGCTAATTGAATTGAAATTTTAAAAATCCTCAACAAAATGTTAGCAAAGTGAATCCAACAATACATTAAAAAAATCATTCACAATGATCAAGTGGGATTTATTCTGGGGATGCAAGTGTGGTTCGCTATTCATAAATCAATCAATGTGATACATAACATCAACACTAGACAGGATAAGAACCATGTGATCATTTCAATAGACGAAGAAAAAGTATTTGACAAAATACAACTTCTATTCATGATAGAAACTCTCAACAAACTTTTAGAGGGAATATACCTCAACATAATAAAGGCCATATGTCAAAAACCTGTAGTTAACATCATAGTCGGTGGTGAAAAACAGAGCTTTCCCCCTAAGACCAGGAATAAGACAAGGATGTCCACTCTCACTACTTTTATTCAACACAGTATTAGAAGTCCTAGCTATAGTCCTACCCATGTCCTAGCCATAGTAATCAGACAAGGAATAAAACGCATCCAAATTAGAAGAAAAATTATCACTATTTTCAGGTGACATGATACTGTATACAGAACCTTAAAGACTCCACCAAAAAATTACTAGAATTGACAAATGAATTCAATAAGGTTGCAGAATACAAAAATCAATATTCAGAAATCCATTGCATTTCCATATACTACTAAAGAAGTAGCAGAAAGAGAAATTAAGAAGAAATTAACAGTCTCATTTACAATTGTACCAAAAATAATAAAATACCTAGGAATAAACTTAACCAAGGAGGTAAAAGACCTATACTCTGAAAACTATAAACACTGATGAAAGAAACTGAAAATGATGCAAAGAAATGGAAAGATATTCCAAGCTCATGGATTGGAAGAACAGATATTGTAAAAATGTCCATACCACCCAAAGCAATCTACAGATTTAATGTAATCCCTGTCAAAATACCAACACCATTTTTAAATGAACTATAACAAATAATCCTAAAATTTGTATGGAAACATGAAGGACCCTGAATAGCCAAAGAAATCTTGAAAAAGAACAACAAAACTGGAAGTATCATAATCCCAGATTTCACGATGTACTATAAAGCTGTAGTAATCCAAAGAGTGTGGTACTGGCAGAAAAACAGACCCAAAGATCCACAGAACAGAACAGAGAGCCCAGAAATATACCACAATTGTATGGTCAATTAATTTTCGACAAAGGAGGCAAGAATATGCAACAGGAAAAAGACAGCTTCTTCAACAAATGTTGGAAAAATTGGGCAGCTGTATGCAAAAACATGAAATTGAACCACTTTCTTACACCATACTCAAAATGGATTAAAGACCTAAATGTGATACCTGAAACCATAAAAATCCTCAAGCAGAAAACAGGCAGTAATTTCTCTGACATCAGCTGTAGCAACATTTTTCTAAATAGGTCTCCTGAGGCAAGGGAAACAAAAGAAAAAATCAACTATTGGGATTTCATCAAAATAAAAAGGTTCTCCACAGGTGCAGGGGTGGCTCAGTGTCAGTTAAGTGTCTGCCTTCAGCTCAGGTCATGATCCCAGGGGGTCCTGGGATGGAGCCCCGTGTCCCTCCTGAGAGGGAGCCTGCTTCTCCCTCTACTTCTGCCTTTCCCCCTGACTCATGCTTGGTCGGTCTCTCTCTTTCACTCTCTTTCTCAAATATATACAATCTTAAAAAAAACAAACAACTCTGTACAGCAAAGTAAACAAAACTAAGGGCAACCTATGGAAAGGGAGAAGATACTTGTAAATGACATATCTGACAAAGGGTTAGTAACCAAAATACATAAAGAACTTATACAACTCCAAAAAAACCAAACAATCCAATTTAAAAATGGGCGGAAGACATGAACAGACATTTCTCCAAAGAAGACATATGGATGGCTAACAGACAAAATGAAAGATGCTCAATGTAAATAACCATCAGGGAAATGCAAATCAAAACCACAATAAGATATCACCTCACACCTGTGTAAATGGCTAAACATCAACAACACAAGAAACAAAGAGTGTTGGCAAAGATGTAGAGAAAAAGGAACCCTCTTGCACTGTTGGCAGGAATGCAAACTGGTGCAGCCACTGTGGAAACAGTATGGAGGTTCCTCTAAAAGGTAAAAATAGAGCTACCATATGACCCAGCAAGTGCACTACTATTTACCCCCAAAATACAAAAATACTAATAAAAGGGATACATGCACCCATATGTTTATTGCAGCATTATTTACAACAGTCAAGATATGGAAGCAGCCTGTGTCCACTGAAGGATGAATGAAAAAAGAAGATGTGGTATATACATATGATGGAATATTATTCATCCATAAAAAAGAATGAAATCTTGCCATTTGCAATGACATGGATGGAGCTAGAGAGTATAATGCTAAGTGAATTAAGTCAGACAAAGACAAATACCCATATGATTTCACTCATATGTGGAATTTAAGAAAGAAACAAACAAAACAAGCAAAGGAAAAAGAGAGGGAGAGAGAAACCAATAAATAGACTCTCAACTACAGAGAACAAACTGACGGTTACCAGAGGGGAGGTGGGTGGGAGGATGGGTGAAATAGGTGATGGGGATTAAGGAGAGCACTTGTCATCATGAGCACAGGGCAATGTACAGAACTGTTGAATCACTATATCGTACACAGAAAACTAATAGAACTCTATATTGTACACTGAAACTAATAGAACATTGTATGTTAACTATATTGGAATTTAAAATAAAATTTTTAAAAATTTAATAAAATAGATTTAAAAAATAAAAACATATTCCATGTAAATGGAAATCAAACGAATATTGGAGTACCTATACTAACATCAGAAAAAAACAATCTTTAAGCCAAAACTGTGAGAAGAGACAAAGAACGTCATTATATAATGATAAAAGGGTCAATCTAATAAGAGTATATTACATAAATATTTATGGGCCAAAAAAACATAGAAGCACCTAAATATATAAAGCAAATATTAACAGACCTGAAGGGAGAAAAAGACAGAAATATAATAATGGTAGGGAGCTTACATATCCTATTTGCATCAATGGCTAATCAAAGCAGAAAAATCAATAAGGAGAAATTGGACTTGAACCACACATAAGATCAAATGGACTTAAAAGACATTTGCAGAAGATTCCATATAGCATAAGGCCTATATACATTTTTCTCAAACATACATGGAACATTCTCCAAGGTAAACCATGTGTTAGGCCACAAAACAAGTCTTAATAAATTTTAGAAGACTGAAATATTAATATATTCCAACCATAATGGTATAAAACTAGAAATAAATCATCACAAGAAAACCGACAATTCACAATTATGTGGGGATTAAAAAATATGCTACTGAACAGCCAATAAGCTAAAGAAATTTTAAAAAATTATCTTAAGACAAATGAGAATGGAAACACAAAATACCAAAAATTATGAGATATAGCAAAAACATTTTTAAGAGAGAAGTTCATTGTGATAAACACCTACATTAGAAAACAAGAAAGATTGCAAATAAACCTAACTTCACACTTTAAGGAACTAGGAAAAGAACAAACTAAGCCCAAAGTTAAAAATAATAAAGATCAGAGCAGAAATAGAGACTAAAAAGACAACAGAAAAGATGAATGAAACTGGGGCACCTGGGTGGCTCAGTTGGTTAAGCATCTGCCTTCAGCTAGGGTCATGATCTCAGGGTTCTAAGATCGAGCCCCACATCTGGCTCTCTGCTTAGCGGCAAGTCTGCTTCTCCTTCTCCCTCTGTCTATGGGATCTCTCTCTCTCTAAGTAAATAAATAAAATCTTTAAAAAGAAAAGATCAATGAAACTGAGAAGAGGGCTTTTAAAAAGATAAACAAAATGCACAAATATTTAGCTAGATTTACCAAGGGGAAAAAAGGGCCCAAATAAAATCAGAAATGAAGGAGGAGACAGTTCAACTGCTACCAAAGAAATACAAAAAATCATTACAGACTGATATTAAGACTTAAGAAACATAAATTCCTAGAAACATAAAACCTACCAAGAAAATCATGAAAAAATAGAGTATCTGAACAAACCAATTAATAGTAAGGAAATTGGGTCAGTAATCAAAAACTTCCAAAGAAACAAAAGTCCAGGAACAGAAGACCTCATTATGAATTCTAACAAACATTCAAGGAAGAATTAATACTAACCCTTCTCAAACTCTTAAAAAAACAAAAAACAAAAAACAAAAAACCAGAAGAGAAGGGAACCCTTCCAAACTCATTTTATGAGGCCAGTGTTACCCTGGTACCAAACTAGACAGGGAAGCCACAAGAAAAGTAGAGGCTAGTATCCTTGATGAATATAGATGCAAAATTCCTCAACAAAATAGATGAAAAGCTGAATTCAACAATACATTAAAAGGATCATACACCATGATCAAGTAGGATTAATTCCATAGATGTAAGGATGGTTAAGTTCACTATCTGCAAAAAAAAAATCAGTGTGATACATACACCACATTAACAAAATGAA
Source organism: Ursus maritimus (assembly GCF_017311325.1). Taxonomy (NCBI): domain Eukaryota; kingdom Metazoa; phylum Chordata; class Mammalia; order Carnivora; family Ursidae; genus Ursus; species Ursus maritimus. Next base: position 27,277,387 of record NW_024423564.1, read on the forward strand.
GGATAAAAATTTTATGATCCTCAATAGATGCAGAAAAAACATCTGAAAAAATTCAACATCCTGTAAGACCGGGAATACTCTTGCCACTTTTATTCAACATAGTACAGGAAGCCCTACCCAGAGCAATCAGTCAAGAAAAAGAAATAAAAGGGGTACCTGGGTTGCTCAGTCAGTTACGTGTCTGAGTCTTGATTTCGGCTCAGGTATGATCTTAGGGTTGTGAGATCGAGCCCTGTGTCAGGCTCCGCACTGGGCATGGAGCCTGCTTAGGATTCTCTCTCTCCCTTTCCTTCTGCCTCTCCACTCCCTTCTCTCTCCCTCTTAAAAAAAAAAAAAAAAATCCAAATTGGAAAGCAGCTGGATTTGCAGATAACATGATATTATATATAGAAAACACTAAAAACTCCATCAAAAAATTGTTAGAATAAGTGAATTCAGTAAAACTGTATGGATATAAAATCAATATACTACCCAAAGCAGTCTACAGATTCAATTCAATCCCCATCCAAATTCCAATGCCATTTTTCAAAGAAATAGAACAATCCTAAAATCTGTGTGGAACCAGAAAAGACCCCAAACACCTAAAGTAATCTTAAGAAAAAAGAAGAAAGCTGGAGGCATCACACTTCTTTTCAATCCATATTACAAAGCTTTAGTAATAAAAACAGTACAGTACTGGTATAGAAATGGATACATAGATTAATGGAACAGAACAGATAGTCCAGGAATAAGCCCATGCATATATAGCAAGTTAATTTATGACAAAGGAGCCAAGAATACACAATGGGAAAAGGACAGTATCTGTATAAATGGTGCTGGGAAGACTGGACAGTCAGATGCAAAAGGATGAAACTGAATCACTATCTTACACCATACACAAAAATCTCCTCCAAATGGATGAAACACTTAAGATCTGAAACCATAAATCTCCTAGAAGAAAAAATAGGGGTTAAGGTACTTCACATCAAGCTTGGCAATAATTTTTTGGATTTGACACAAAAGCAAGGGCAATGAAAGCAAATATAAACAAAGGGGACTATATTCAACTAAAAAGCTTCTGCACAACAGTGTAAACTATCAATAAAATGAAAAGGTAACCTACAGAATGGGAGAAAGTATTTGCAAATCATACATCTGATAAAGGGTGAATATCTGAACTACATAAAGAATTCATACAACTCAAAACCCAAACAATACAATTAAAAACCGGCAGAGGAACTGAACAGATATTTTTCCAAAGAAGACATACAGATGGGCAGCAAGTACAGGAAAAGTGCTCAACATCACTCATCATCAGGGAACTGCAAATCAAAACCACAATGAGATATTACCTCACACCTGTGAGAATGGCTAGTATCAAAAACAAAACAAAACAACCCAAAACCTCCAAAAACCCAGAGAAAACAAGTGTTGGTGTAGGTGTGGAGACAAGGGAACCTTTGTGCACTGTTGGTGGGAATGTAAACTGGGACAGCCACTGTGGAAAACAGTATGGAGGTTCTACAAAAAATTAAAATTAGAACTACCATATCATCCTGCAACAGCAGTTTTGGGTATATACACAAAGGGAATTAATACAGGATACCAAAGAGATATATGTATTCCCAAATTCATTCATGGCAGCATTACAGCCAAGATAAGCAAACAACCCAGATGAATGGATAAAGATGTGGTGTGTACATACACACAGTGGACTATTATTCAGCCATGAGAAAGGACATCTTGCTATTTGTGACAACACGGATGGACCTTGAGGGCATTATGCTAATTAAACAGAGAAAGACAAATAGTTCATGGTATCATTTATATGTGGAGTCTTAAAAAAAGAGAGAGAATCAAACTCAGAAAGAGCACATAGAAAAGGGGTTGCTAGGCAGTGGGGGAAACAGTGAGAGGTTAGAAAGACAGTACAAACTTTTAGCTAAAAAATGAATAAGGTCTGAGGGTCTAATGTATAACATGGTGACTACAGTTGGTAATACAGGTATTGTATAACTGAAATTTGCTGACAGTAAAACTTAAACATTCTTACCAAAAAAATACAAATAAATTTTAAAAACTGTAAGTTTGTGTTTGAACATTCATAAATTATTTCTTCTATGGTAATACGATATACATCATATTCATAATTCCCCCATCCAATGTCTTCTAAATAAAATGCTTTTTATTCAAACTGGTCAACATTTGGTCATATTTTCCTTTATAAACTAGAAGGACAGGGAAAATAAGTTATAATGTACTTTTTCATTGATGTGTTTTATGGACTTTTATATGTTTACTTACTTTAATAAGTAATGCTTCATTTGTAGCTTCAATTACTTCATTCCTGTCTTGGACTTGTTGATGCAAATTGCTTACGGTGTCCTGAGCTTCTTCTAATTCCAGTTTTGCCTTCTCTAACTGTTCATTTAGTTGCTGAACAGAAGTCTTTTGAGAGTCAGCTGAAATCTTCCACTTCGCATGGTTCTCTTGATGTGAAATCATCTACACAGCCCCAAAATTGAAAAAGAAAAGGAAAAAAAATAGGGTGGAGTTGGTTCCAAAAACATTCTAATACTTTTCTCTTCCATTTATACTGAAGTAAATTTCTGTTTATAGGTACAAATATCTGATTTCTCAACAAATAACCTATGAGAAGAAAAAAGGGGAAGAAGAAACCTATGATCTTGAATTTACCTAAGAACAGTTAACCACATACAATGGTCTGTTTTTTGATCCTGATTTGAACCATTTAACTATATAGACATTTTGTGACAATTGGGAAAATGTGAACAAATGATGGGTTATTTGTAATATTAAGGAATTACTGTCAATTTTTAGGTATGATAATAGTACTGTGGTTATGTTTTTTAAAAATAGCCCTCATCTTTTAGAGATACTTATTGAAATGTTTACTGATGAAATAATAATGTCTGGGATTTGCTTCAAAATAGAATGAGATATGTGGGGGAAGGGAAGTGAGTGAGGTTAAAGATATGGTGATCGTACTTCCCAGTTTGCTTAAGATTGACCAGGTTTTAATGCCTGGTGTCCTGGTGTTACAAACAGCACCCTTTTTCATTCTCGAAAGTATTTATTCCCTTTTAAAGAAATGGTCAACATACTTATAGATGAAATCACATTGGCCACAAGTTGATAATTGCTAAAGCTGAATAATAAATACAGGAAGATTTATACCACTCATTCAAAATTTTCCATAATAAAAACTTTTAAAAAATCTATTTCTTATCAAAAATATCAGGGGGGCACCTGGGTGGCTCAGTCAGTTGGGCATCTGCCTTCAGCTCAGGTCATGATTGTGGGCTCCTGGGATCTAGTCCTGCATTGGGTTCACTGTTAGACAGGGAGTCTGTTTCTCCTTCTCCCTCTGCCTGCCACTTCCCCAGCTTGTGGTCTCTTTCTCTCTCTCATAAAAATAGATAAATAAAATCTTTAAAAAATATATCAGGGCTTTTTCTGACAATTCTGAAACCTGTAATTTTTAAAATGCTGTTGAAAACTGTTGATCCTTTTTACTAACTCTGTTACTTTAATGACTTATTCCCTCTTTTTTATTTTTTTTAATTTATTTTAATGTAGGCTCCATGCCCAATGTGGGGCTCGAACTCATGACCCTAAGATCAAGAGTCACACACTCTATCAGCTGAGCCAGCCAGGCACCCCTATTCCCTCTTTTTTATATTCAAACAACATACATGCTTTAAAAATAAATCTTTGTCAAGTACCAAAGAGGATAAAAACATATCACAAATTTTTATATCATAGGTATAAAACAGTACCAAATATTAAACAGCAACAGTAAAACCTATTTTTATAATTCATTTTACGTACTACCTGCTTATAATTTCAGAGGGCTTACAAAACAAAGTAAAAAACTGGATAATAAGAAATAAAAATAGAACAGAAACTACATAATAAATGTGCAAAGAATACTTGCTGGTAAACACTTGAGCTGGGCTAGTTATTACTGATGGTCACTTGGCTGAGTAGCTAATATTTATTTATTAAATAACTATGCTGAATCCAACAGCATTCCATTTGTCTTTAAAGAACAAGGACTGGAATCTCTTAGCCTGCTAACTGGATTCAGCTTGCAAATATGTTTTGTTTGGCAGACACAATGTTTTCAAACAGACCTGAATCAAAACGCATTTAAGTAAGACATGGTGACTACAAGCTGTGCCAACCCTCACAAAGATAGTCCCAAACTCCTTTGAAAGGTGTTTAATATAAATGTAGTTGTAATCCTTCTTATATAGAAAAATGCTTTATTAGAACCCCATAAGTAATTTATTTAGGTCTAATGCATACATCTTAGCTATCTTTAGATGCAGTTTTTAAAAAGACAAGAAATGCTTTTCTAATTGATAACAGTGTTCATTTCTATAAAGGCTCAGGGAATACTAGTAGATAAAAAGTTATCAGGTTCTAATTTTACCTCTTTTACTATCAGAACAAATGGTGGAAATTACAAAGCATTATAGATTCATATCACACGAAACTGCTTATGTTGTTTACTAAATATCTCATCAGTTAGTTTTGGCAAGTGCTATTTTATAACATGATGATGATGATGATGAACCAGCCTCTGGTCTAAGAACTTTAACTATATTCATTTAATCCATTTAATCCAGTTCTAGGAGGTACATATGATTATTATGCCCATTTTAGACAGAGATGTTAATTGCTCAAGGTCACATAAGTGATAAACTGAGATTTGGAACCAGACTGCCTGCCTCAAGAATTTAAGCTCTTAACCCCACAGTGTATTAGCTCACTGGATATGAAGCTACCAGAAATGAAGACCACAATGAGTTATTCTATAATGAACATTTAGAAGCTAGACTTATATTTTTGTTCAGATAGTTCAGTCCACTTTAGCGGGGAGTACTGGAACAAATTACATTTTTCTTTACCTCCAGATGATAAGCTTCTTTGAGAGATTCTACTTCTGCTGACAATTTCTTGATCTCTGCTTGCATTCTTGCTTCTAAATGAGCTTCACGTACTTGAGAAGCCCCCAGTTCTTCAGCTAAATGGTGTCCGTGAGCTTCCTTAAAAATGATGTATTAAGGAAAGGTTGTTTATTTGGTTATTATAGCTAAACCAATCGTGTGCATTTATGGAAGTATTTTAATCTTTTATAATACTATATAAGTGCTCATACACAAAGTTAACTTATTAAATGGTACACTATAAAATCTAGACATTTAAGAGACTACGAATGGGACTGTATTAGTATATTATTTATCATAATATAATAGGTCACTAACAAATGCATTCTGTAAAACAAACTAATAACTACAGCATGTTGAACTTTGGCGGTAAGTCTACTTTAAGGTTTGCCTGTGCATTTTGTTCACCACATGCACTGTTTGCTTATCAAGAATCAGTTGTGGGGCACCTAGGTGGCTCAGTCAGTTAAGCACCTGCCTTTGGCTCAGGTTGTGATCCCAGGGTCCTGGGATTGAGCTCCATGTTGCCAGGCTCCCCACTCAGAAGGGAGTCTTTTTCCCCCTCTGCCCTTCCCCCCCACTGGGGAGTGTGCACACACACTCTCTCTCTCAAATAAATAAGATCTTTTTTAAAAAAGTCAGTTTTGCATTTATCCAAACCTATTTATGCAAGTTGTGCTTGTGATTATAATTATGCAATTTTAATATACATTATGTATGAACACTGAGGAAATATACATGCAAAAAGAAAGATTTTATAAGAAAGTTAAATGCTTTGAGACAGCTTAATGAATGAGTCATAAACATTTTTTACCCAATTAGAAGCAGTCAAAAACAGTTGTAAAATATTGTGGGGAACCCTATGTAAAATATAAGAGATGTTATATTCTAATTGATTTACAAATGTCTTTTAACTCTTCTTCTACTTTAAAGAAACCAAAATTGGAAACAACAGATGAGGGAATTGGAATATGGTTAATGCAAAAAGATTAGGTGGAATTCCAATCAAAGACCCTACACATACACACACAAAAAACAAGATTTGGTCCTAAATTAAAAGATTTACACATGAAATATATTTAGAGTTTGGAGTCGAAATATTTTATTTTAAACTATCATTTTAACAAATCAAAACTACAATGAGATACTACCTCAAAATGGCCAAAAATAACAAAAGAAACAAGGATGCAGAGAAAGGGGAACCCTCTTACACTGTTGCTGGGAATGCAAACTGGTGCAGCCACTCTGGAAAACAGTATGGAGGTTCCTCAAAAAGGTAAAAATAGAACTACCTGAGGATCCAGCAATTGCACTACTTGGTATTTACCCACAGGATACAAAAATACTAATTCAAAGGGATACATGCACCCTGATATATCACTATTAACCTACAATAGCCAAATTATGGAAAGAGCCCAAATGTCCATCAACTGGTAAATGGATAAAGAAGATGTGGTGTATATATATATATATATATATATATATATACACACACACACACACACACACACACACACACACACACAATGGAATATTACTCAGCCATAAAAAAGCAGAAAATCTTGCCATTTGCAATGACGTGGATTGAGCTAGAGAGAATTATGCTAAGTGAAATAAGTCAGAGAAAGACAAATACCATATGATTTCACTCATATGTGTAATTTAAAAAACAAAATAAATGAACATGGGTTGAGGGGAAAGAGAGGAAAACCAAGAAACAGACTCTTAACTATAGAGAACTGATGGTTACCAGAAGGGAGATAGATGGGAGGATGGGTTAAACAGGTGATGGGGACTAAGAAGGGCACTTGTGATGAGCACTGGGTATTGTATATAAGTGCTGAATCACTAAATTCTACACCTGAAACTAGCTTGAATTTAAATGAAACTTGGAAAAGAAAAAAAAGTCACTTTTTTCCCATTTAACTTAAATTCAATTAACATATATAATGTATCACTGGTTTCAGAGGTAGAGGTCAGTCTTATATAATACCCAGTGCTCATTACATCATGTGCCCTCCTTAATGTCCATCACCCAGTTACCCCTTCCTCCCCTCCAGCTACCCTCAGTTTGTTTCCTATAATTAAGAGTCTCTATGGTTTGTCTCCCTCTCTGGTTTCATCTTGCTTTATTTTTTCCTCTCTTCCCCTATGATCCTTTGTTTCTTAAAGTCCATAAATCGGTGAGATCATATGATAATTGTCTTTCTCTGATTGACTTATTTCATTTAGTTAGCATAATACCCTCTAGTTCCATCCACATTGTTGCAAATGGCAAGATTTCATTTTTGATGGCTGAGTAGTATTCCATTGCATAAAAATACAACGTTTTCTTTATCCATTCATCTGTCAATGGACATCTGGGCTCTTTCCATAGTTTGGCAATTGTGGACATTGCTGCTATAAACATTGGGGTGCAGGTACCCCTTTGGATCACTACATTTGTATCTTTGGGGTAAAAAGTTGGTAGTGCAATTGCTAGGTCGTAGGGTAGCTCTATTTTCAACTTTTTAAGGAACCTCCATGCTGTTTTCCAGAGTGGCTGCACCAGTTTGCATTCCCACCAACAATGTAAGAGGGTTCCCTTTTCTCCACATTGTTGCCAACATAACCTGAGCCCAGGGCAGATGCTTAACTGACTGAGCCACCCAGGCACCCCCCCTTATATATTCTTTATTAGTCTAACCAACTAGATATGTGAATAAAGGCATTAAGTTTACCAAAATTAAATGTAAAGTTACTTAAACGCAATTCCTATACTATATTAGAAACCATAATAAAAAGCAGAAGACTCACAGGCACTTTTCTGAAACACCAATAAATACATTTTTCTCAGTCTAAGTAATTAACTCAAGCATATCAATCGAAGTATTTTTAAGCAAAGTTGTTAACCTTCTACCAAATACTGGGGAAATACAATTTATATTATTGTTCTTGCTATTAAAAGCATTTTCTCTCCCTAAGGGTTCTGGCCTATAGATTTCCTAACAGTTATAAATTTAGATTGTCAGTTTCACTTATAACAGTAGCTACAAAGGTAAAAATTTTACTCAAAAAAGATTAGCTTTGTTTTTTTCTTCAAATGATAAACTCACCTAAAAATCTAAAAGTACTTTGTAACTCAATTGATTGAAAACTAATTAGTTTGGCCAAAACTCAGTTCTGAAGGTCTTCCTATTTATATTACTAGGCTACACTAAATATAACTTTTTTCTTCTTAAAATTTTAGAAAAATATACACAACATAAACTTTACCACTTTAACCAGTTTTAAGTGTAAAATTCAGTAGCATTAAATACATTCAGTGTGTGTAACAGTTAATATAATCTACAGTTTAAAAAAGTAAATGCTAAAATTTTATAGATTTTTAGTAAGGTAAAATTATGTAGAATAGGATTACTTTTTCTTTAGAGAGTTGCTTTATTTCCTCCAGTTCACTTGAGAGCCTTTCTACTTCTCTCTGTGCTTGGACTTGTTGACGACGAGCTTCCAACAATTCTGCATGAGAGTTCTGCATCTGATCCCGAGTTAGCCTCAATTCTTGCTCCATATCTATGGCCTCCTTGTACTGAGTTGCAATATACTGTTCCTGTTCTTTCACAACCTGAAATACACAAGATATCTGTAGGTTTCAAATGAAATGATATACATAACCTATTTCTTATTCTGATTTCTCTTTTAAGTGATTTCCCTTAACCCAACTCAATCTCTATAAAATTTAATACACAATATCATCCACTGTGAAACTGATACTCAGAAAATGGTTTTTTTTTCCTTTTTAATAAGAAATGTACTATAATAAATCTGGGACTAACTGGTATATTTTGCATGACTAATATGCAAGCTGTGTAATCCTTTATCATTATGACTACAACATGGCAGAACACATAATAATATAAAGAGACAAAAGAAGCTAATATCTGATTATCCGTCTCACAGATGGAGGCTATATTAGCATGAATAACCAAACTCCACCATTAAGCCACATGTTTAAGGGTTAAGGTCATGACCTTATTCTCTGGAAAAGTAAAATTTGTCACTGGGACTGCTACTCTTTCTGAAACATCTCTACATTACTGAGTTAAATCCCTAGTAAAGTATTGTTTTCTTAGAGAAAAAAAAAAAATCAGTGAAAAGTAAGTTAGTTCTAAATTAGCTTGGTGAGGGAGATTAGAAGGTAGGTAATTGACTTTAGAGCTGATAAGAAGGAAAGAAATGAGTACAAATCATGAGGACTCTGATGTCTGGAATGGGGACCTTGGGTCCAACTGTATTATATATCAGTGTAAATCTCTTGTAAATATTTTTAGTCAGCCTTTGTTAGGGAACATGAAATGACTGGGCCAATAGTCATTTTCTTTTCCCTGGGGCCCAAACTTGCTCTCACAGACCCTGCTTAAATTATGTATATAATTCAACAAATATTTATTCATGCTTACAATGTGCTGTTTTAGGTATCGAGGACTTAGGAGTGAACAAAGGAGACAAAGTGGCTACCCTTATGGATTTTATATCCTACTGGAGCAGACAGATAATCAAACACAATTAAGAGCTATATGTGAAGTTTTAAAGTTGAGTATAGTATTTAAAAACAAAAAAAGTTACATATATGAGAGCTCTTAGAAGCAGCAAATTCACTTTTTAAAAGGGCAAGTGGGTAGAATGGGTTCACCAATCAACACACATGCAAACTGATAATATGAAGTCATCAAACTTTATCTGGCAGCTAATTCAACGTATTTGGTCTCAATAATGTACAATTATTATCTGTTCATTCATTCTCTGGATGGAGTTCCTCAAGGACAAACGAGTGTATCTTATTAATATCTGTATCTCCAGCTCTATTACGTAGCAGGTTCTCAATATATATTTGTTGACCAAGTAAGCACATATTGTAGGTTTCCTATGTGAGAGATACCATGCCAATGCCTGTAGGCAATATAAAGAAATGTTAGATGGTGCCTTTGCCCATAATTGGAACATTAGAGTAAAATATTTAAAAAGATCAAAGAAACCAATAATTATCTGACACAATTAGCCTAAATATACGTATGGCACAGTTTCTACATTTTAAAACCAACCAGTATAAAACAAAGATTTATATCACTTTTTAGATAATATTACTCTGTTCTGTAGGCAGAAAATAATTTGCTTACGCTTTCCATTTCTCTCATCTTTTGTTGTGTTCGTTCATTTTCTTTTTTCAGCTGACTTATCTCCTGTTCATTTTGTAGCATTATAAACTCTTTTTCTCGAAGCTGTTCTTTGGAATATTGTAATTTTTCATTCAAACTTTCTATCTGAATTTTAAACAGAGCAATATTAATACAACTAAGGGAAGACAGTTCTTTAATCATAACTGCAGTCCAAGTAAGTCAAGCTTTAAACACACATATATACAATAGCAAAATATAAAAATGTGTTTTTCTTAAGACCATCATAACTTAGACATTAACATCAGAATTCTTATGCTTAATAAGATGCTTATTTGTATACCTAAAATATACTAAAAGAAATAAAAGTCTCAATCACGTGTATAAGAAAAGAAAATTAGAGTTTATTAAAACAACAGATGTTACATGACCTCACAAGTAGTTTTATAGGTAATATGCGCAAGAGGTGAAAAATATAGTTAGTGAAAACAAAATTCTCTTCCCACTGTGTTCCTTTCTTAGAGGCTACCACAGTTAAGAGAATTACAAATCCTTCCAGAGATATTTTATACATATTCAAACATGCACACATGATGATAAATATGTGGACACAAAAGACAAGAAAAAGTACATTCCAAATAACATTAAGAGGATAATCATCAGGGGCTAGAGAGTGAGGAAAATGAGGAAATGTTGGTCAAAGCATATAAGGTTTCAGTTATGCAGAATGAGTAAATTCCGACTATAGTTAGTAATACCGTATTGTATACTTGAAATTTGCTAAGAGAATAGGTCTTAAGCATTCTCAGCAAAAATAAATAATTAAAATAATTGAGGTGATGGATATGTTAATTAGCTTGACTGTGACAATTACTTCATAGTGTATATGTATGTCAAAACATGTTGTACACCTCAAATATATGCAATTTCTGTCATTTATATGTCAATAAAACCGGGGAAAAATTAAGAGGAGAAAAATGAATTTAAAGTAGCATGTACAGGTGATTAAAATTATGTAGTATTTTTATTGTATGCATTCTGCAAAAAGCCATGTTATGTGAATAATAAATAGATGCTTACAGTCAAGGAGTTATTTTTAAAAACAATATAAAATATGTAATTTTAAATAATTTACCTGTTTGTTGCATTCTTTAAGTTCCAATTCTGATTTCTCCAGAGTACCCTCTAATTTAATTATTTTCTGTTCCATTTCTCCCCTGTGCTCACGAATAGTCATATCCAAATGTGTAACCTAAATACAGAAGTAACATTAAACTATTACTCAACTTTATTCTAATGTGAAAAGTTGTGTGCTTGGAATGTGTTTTAAAATTGTTTACAGTAAGTATAACTGAAATATAAGCTCACCTCAAGTTATTTTACAAAATGAGAAAAACATTCATTGCTTATTATAAATCTTAAGCCTCATATGTATTATACAAACTTAAAGAAAAGATACAACGATGTCCAAAAAATAAATGATTTAGACTTCATTTTATGCTAAATAAGACCTGCTAAATACAATGCAACATAACAAAAATTGTGGAATGCAGCAAAAGCAGTGTTTGGAGGAAAATGTACAGCACTGAATGCATATATTAGAAAAGAAGGAAGATCTGAAGTCAATCACTAAAGCTTCCACTTTGGGAAACTAGAAAAAGAAGAAGAAATTAAATCCAAAGTAAGCAGAAGGAAAGAAATAATAAAAACTAAAGCAGAATCAGTAAAATTAAAATTAGGACATCAACAGAGAAAATCAACAAAACCAAAAGCTGATTCTTGAAGAGAGCAATAAAATCAATACACTTCTAGCCACACTAAGAAAAAAAAAGAGAGGACACAAACTACTAATATCAGAAATGAAAGAGAAGACATTACCGTAACTCTCATAGATATTAAAAGGATAATAAGGAATACTTTAACAACTCTCTGACCACAAATTTAATAAAACTAATGAAACAGACCAACTACTTAAAAGACATCATCTTCCAAAACTCACAAAGGAAGAGACAATCTAAATAAGCTTATATCTCTTAAAGAAATTCACGATTAATAACTTTCCCAAACAGAAAGCAGCAGGTCCAGATGGGCTCACTGGTGAATTCTACCAAATATCTAAGAAAGAAATTATACCAACTTTCTGCAATCCAATTCAGAAAATAGAAGCAGAGGAATACTTTCTAACTCATTCTATGAGGCCAGTATTACCAGACAAAGACATTTTAACACACATTTATGATAAAAACTCTCAGTAAACAAAGAATAGAGGGGGAACTTCCTCAATTTAATAAAGAACATCTACAGAAACAGCTAGCATCATACTTAATGGTGAGAAACTCAAAGCATTCCCACTAAGGTCAGATACAAGGCAAGGATATGCTCTCTCACTACTGCTTTTCAACACTGTTCTAGCAGTCCTAACTAATGCAATAAGACAAGAAAAAGAAATAAAAGATACACATACTAGGAAGGAATACAAAACTATGTTTATTTATAGATGACATAATCAACTAGGTAGAAAATCCGAAAGATCTGATAAAATAATTCCTAGAACTAATAAATGATTATAGCAGGGTTGCAGGATACAAGGAGTACACAAAAGTCAGTCACTTTCCTATATATCAGCAATAAACAAGAGGAATTTGAAATTAAAAACATAATATGATTTACATTAGCACCCCCAAAACCAAAATACTTAGGTATAAATCTAGCTAAATATATACAAGATCTATAAAGAGAAACTACAAAACTCCAATGAAAGAAATCAAAGAATTAAATAAATAGTCCATGTTCATGGATAGGAAGACTCAATATTGTTAAGATTCAAGATGTCAGGTCTTTCCAACTAAATCCATACATTCAAGGCAATTCCAATCAAAATTCCAGCAAGTTAGTTTCTGGGTATTGACAAACTGATTCTAAAGCTTACACGGAGAGGCAAAACACCCAGAATATCCTACATGATACTGAAGAACAAAGTTGGAAGAGTGACATTACCTGACTTCAAGACACTGAAAAAGCTATAGTAAACAGACTGTGGTACTGGCAAAAACACAGGCGAATAGATAATTGTACAGAATAGAATACAGAAGCTAAATATATTAAATAACCTTTGACAAAGGAGCAAAGGCAATACAATGGAGAAAAGACAGTCTTTTCAACAAATGGTGCTGGAATAAGTGGACAATAACATGCAAAAAAATGAATCTACACCATACCCTTCACAAAAATTAACTCAAAATGGATCACAGATGCAACTTGCAAAACTATAAAACTTCTAGAAGATAACATAGGGGAAAACCTTGGATGACCTTGGATGATGACTTTTAGGTAGAAAGACAAAGGCAAAATTCATGAAAGAAATAATTAATAAGCTGGATGTCATTAAAATTAAAAAGTTCTGCTCTGTAAAAGCCAATGTCAAAAGATTGTGAATAAAAGCCACAAACTGGAAGAAAATATTTGCAAAAGACACATCTGAAAAAGGACTTGTATCCAAAATATACAAAGAACTCTTAAAATTCAACAATAAGAAAATAAACAACTCAATTAAAAAATGAGCCAAAGACTGTAACAGACACCTCACCAAAAAAAGATATACAGATAGAAAATAAGCACAAGAAAATACCCTCCATATCACATGTCATCTGAAGAGTGCTAATTAACCAGGAGATACCACTACACACTAATTAGAATGGCCAAAATCTAAAACATTGACAACACCAAATGCTAGTCAGGATGTGGAGCAGGAATTCACATTCATTGCTGGGAAGAATGCAAAATGGTACAAGCCATTTGGGAACACAGTTTGGAAGTGTCTTATAAAACTAAACAAACTCTTACCATATGATCCAGCAATCATGCCCCTTGGTAATTACCAAAAGGAGTCGAAAACTTATATCCACACAAAAACCTGCACACAGATGTTTATAGCAGCTTTATTCATTTGTCAAAACTTGGAAGCAACCAAGATGCCTTTCAGTAGGTGAATGGTAAGTAAGCTGTAGTACATCTAGATAATGGAATATTATCCAGTGCTAAAAGAAATGAGCTATCAAGCAACAAAAAGATATGGAGAAAACTTACATGAATATTACTAAGTGAAAGAAGCCAATATGAAAAGACTATGTACTATATGATTTCAACTATATGACATTCTGGAAAAGGCAAAATGATGGAGACAATAAAAAGACCAGTGGTTGCTAGGGTTGGGGGAAGAGGAAGAAAGATGCTAGGTGGAGCACAGAAAATTTTTAGGGCAGGGAAAATACCCTGGATGATACCATGATGATGGATACGTGTCATTAAACATTTGTCTAAATCCACAGGATGTACACACCAAGAGTGAATCATAATGTAAATTATGGAGTTTGGATGATTATAATGTGTAGGTTCATCAACTATCATCAAATGTACCATTTGGTTGGGGAATGTTGATAATGGGGAAGGCTGTGCATTTATGGTAGCAAGGTGTATATGGGAAATCTCTGTATCTTCTGCTCAATTTCCCTGTGAACCTAAAACTGGTCTAAGAAATAAAGATGCCTTTTGAATAGTTTTGTTCCTCCAACAAACACACAATTAAAGGAACTCCTTTAATCCCGTTGTCTTATGATATGCAATAAGGTAAGAGATCAAAAGGTTCAGATACTATGCTAACCTTCATTCATCAAAAATTGACTTGCTATAAAAATAGCGAGATGAAGAAAGATGACATATTTCTAATTTTTAAAATATTAACGTGCACAGAAAAACATATATGCTTTAAAAAGGTCCATTTTACCAAAAAGTGGTGATCTCTGAAACCCTGCATGATTGTACCGTAACAGAAAATTTCATTAAATATAATTAAGAAAACCAACTTGAGCTGCTCTTTGCTTTAGTTCCCAATTTCTCTCCTTAAGTGCCTGATCCATTTCAAGGAGTTCTTGCTTTTTATCTTCATTCTCCATCTTGCACTCTCTGCAATTTATCAAAGGAAAAAGATCAAAGCAAATAGTAGGAATATTATAGTTTTAAAAAATTAAGTCAATTGGGTTAACTTCTTATAAGTTAAAAGTGATAAAATACATGCAGTTATTTGAAAGGGCTCAAATTAAAGAAATACTGTATAAAGAAAATGACTGGTATCAATAGTTACTATAAAAGAGTATTCTCAAAAGGCAAAAGTTAACTCAAACACTACTACTGTAGACAATTTAAGCTAAATGTTAAAGTACTCCCAGGATATAAAACTGAATCAGTATAAGAATTTTAAAAATATGTCCATATTTTTCATTTACAGATCAGGGGGGCATCTGAAAGTCGTTTCTATACAACAGCTGTGAGTTTATTACAATTGAATGAGGCATTTATCTCATGATTGGTATCTTTGCTATCCACAGCTCAGTAAATGACCACTGTGTTTCTCATGGGAATTTTACTCAAATGATGCCTTACATATAGTTAAGTACTGAAGTCTAATATAGAAACATTTTTTATAAACTCTAGCTCTTCAAAAACCTTGACTTATTTATAAAAATGCTTATATTATAAAAATGCTTAATACTGACACAACTTTAAGACTTCTACCACTCAGAGAATGCAATCAAAGAATTTTAATTTGGAACGCTATGTTCTGATATGACAAAGGCTAAAAATGTTGTTGATCTTGAAAATCTTCATATGGCTTTTCAAACTTAAATATGAACAATATTGAACAAAGGTACTGATTTTAAAAAGCAGGTTGTGAGCTTTTTTTAATGAACTGTTTACCATTCTCTTAAAAGTCTCAACGGTTAGGGGTGCCTGGGTGGCTCAGTCAGTTGAGTGACCAACTCTTGATTTAGGCTCAGGTCAAGATCTCCAGGGTTATGGGATCAAGCCCCACATTAGGCTCTGCACTCAGCACAGAGTCTGCTTGACCCTCTCCCTCTGCTCCTCCCCTGCTCACATGTTCTCTCTAAAATAAATAACTATATAAGTAAATATATAAAATTTTTTTAAAAGTCTCAGCAGCTATAAAATACAAGGCTACACTAGTAAGTTATTATGAAATGAATTCTGAAGATAATTGTTGTATAAGTGAATAGCTGAGCTTCCAAAAATTCAGCTATTAGCTAGAATTTAAGATTTCATTTTTACTTCTTTTTTTTTTTTTAAAGGTTTATTTATTTGACAGAGACAGCAAGAGAGGGAACACAAGCAGAGGGAGTAGGAGAGGGAGAAGCAGGCTTCCCGCTGAGCAGGGAGTCTGATGCAGGACTCGATCCCAGGACCCCGGGATCATGACCTGAGCCGAAGGCAGACACTTAACAACTGAGCCACCCAGACGCCCCTATTTTTACTTCTTTCATCCACTCATTCACTTAACCATTTAGCAAATATTTATTGGATGCTTCCTATACATCAGGGTTCTATGTACTGTGAATTTAATAGTCAACAAGATGTTGTCCTTCATCACATGGAGCATACATTCTAATAGGTCCAGTAGAGAAGACAGACTATAAATAATAAACAACAAGAAAATATGAAGTGCTATGTTAGAGCATTAAAGACAGTGATGAGATAGTGCTTGGGTGGCTACTTGAGAGGAGGCAGTCAGAAAAGGGACCTCTGAGGTAATATGAAGGGCAAGAAGTTGGCCATTCAACCATTATTTCAGGCCAAAGAAACAGCTACAGCAAAGTCAAAAGACAGGAAAAATTTACTAAGCTTGAAGTACCAAAAAAAAAAAAAAAGCTAGGAGAAAAGGTAACAGTATGAAATGAGGCTAGAGAAACAGACAGGAACTCTGTCATGTAGGGCTTTGTATTCCATGATAAGGAGCTTGGATTTTATTTTATTTTATTTTTTAAAGATTTTATTTATTTATTTGACAGAGATAGAGACAGCCAGCGAGAGAGGGAACACAAGCGGGGGGGGGGGGCGGGAGAGGAAGAAGCAGGCTCATACCAGAGGAGCCTGATGTGGGGCTCAATCCCATAACGCCGGGATCACGCCCTGAGCCGAAGGCAGACGCTTAACGACTGCGCCACCCAGGTGCCCCTGGATTTTATTTTTTAATTGTGGTAAAATACATATAATATTTACCATTTTAACCATTTACCATTTTAACCACTTTAAAGTGTACAGTTCAGTTACATTAAGTAAATTCATAATGTTGTCTAATCATCACCACTATTTCCAGTACTTATTCATTACTCCAAATGAAAATTTCACACCCATCTGCAGTTATTTTCTATTGTCCCACCCTCTAGTCCCCAGTAACTGTTAATCTGCTTTCTATCTTTATGTATTTGCTAATTCTGGATATTTCATATAAATGGAATTACACAACACATATCTGGTTTATTTCATTTAGCCTACTATTTTCAAGGTTCATCTATGTTGTAGCAGATATCAGTACTTTATTCCTTTTTATGGCTGAATAATATTCCCTATATGGATATAACACATTGTGTTTATCCATTCGTTTATCCATTCAACTACTTTTTTTTTAAAAGATTTTATTTATTTATTTGACAGAGAGAGAGACAGCCAGCGAGAGAGGGAATACAAGCAGGGGGAGTGGGAGAGGAAAACGCAGGCTCTCAGTGGAAGAGCCTGATGTGGGGCTCGATCCCAGGACTCTGAGATCACGCCCTGAGCTGAAGGCAGACGTTTAACGACTGAGCCACCCAGGCTCCCCTATCCATTCAACAACTGATGGATATTTGGGTTGTTTCCACTTAGCGGCTATTGTGAATAGAGCTGCTATGAACATCTGTACACGATTTTTTTGCACATGATGTTTTTAATTCTTTTGGGTATATAACTAGGAGTAGAATTAATCAATTATATGGTAATTCTATATTTAACTTATTAACTATGCCAAACTGTTTTCCACAGGCAATTGTATCATTTTAGTTTTCCAACATCAACGTATGAGGGTTCCAATTTCTCTACATATTGCTAACACTTGTTATTTTTGGTTTTGGGGTTTTTTACTTTTTTCGTGGTCATCAGAGAGGGTGTGAAGCAGTATCTCACTGTAGTTTTGATTTATATTTCTCAAGGAGCTTGGATTTTATTCTGAATATTTGGAGAAGCCAGTGGAAGGCTTAAGTAGGGCCACAATATAATATGATTTATGTTTTAAGTAATAAAATTAAATCCATTTCGGTTATGTTTTAAATCATAAACTTAACTCCATAAACTGAAATGGACAGTGGGGAGGGTCAGGCATTTAAGCTGGGAGACCATTAGGGAAAAGACAGCAACAGACCAGGTGAGAGATAATGATGGCTTATGCTAAGGTGGTGACAGAAAAGAGGCCAAGAAATCAATGGATTTCAGAATATGTTTTGGAAATAAAGTTGACATGAGTTCCTAATAGGTTGGATGAAAAAAAAAGAGTGGCAGGTAAAACTAATCTTACAGATTTCTGGTTTGAGCAATTGCAGGATTCTGAGATGGAGGAAGGGCAGGGTTATGAAGAAAAAAAAGAGTTCTGTTTTAGCCAAGTTGAAGATGCCATTACTAGAGGTCATTACTACAGATGTGGGTTTGGAAGTCTGACACAGTATTTAAAGCTATCTGAAATTCACTAAGAATGAGTTTGTGGGTAGAAAAGAGACAGGAGTCCTGTACTGAGTCATGGGATACATCTAAGTTCCTAGGTCCTCTTGCTGCTTTCTATCCTGTCATCCCACAATTCACATTCTGGTTTGTAATTCTGCTTTCCTTTCCGGAATCTATTTCCCACACCTTGGTTCTGGTCTGCCTCTCCACTCCCACTCACCACAGATGTGTGCTGGAACAGCATTTTATGCTATCAATGTTAATCTAAGAACCCAGATTTTAGAGGTGGACAAACGTGTTTAACTCCCTTCTCTGGACCTTATTATGTGACTCTGGGTATCTTAATTTTCTTAAGCCTCAGTTTTCTCAAGTATAAAAAGGTGGTAATATGAATATGATAGGTTTATTGTAAAGAAATGAGTCAGATCATATGGGAAGACACTGGCATAATCCTGGCACAAAATAAGGGCTTAATACAAAGAAAACATTGTCATTATTATTTTCCTATTAACAACTGCTGTATGCTGCCCCAATCATTTTTTACCACTATATAATCTAGGAGAGGGTCGAATAAAACAGTCCAAAGACCAAGGATGGAAGTATTATTCATGAGGACTGGCTGAATTAGTTAGATGGAGCATGGAACAGGCTGACTGAGATATACAACAGTGAGCCAAAGGCAGCTGAGAAATTTAGACACCTAGAATTAAACAGCAAACTTTGCTGTATGACCCAAGGAGTCGGAGGAATAAAATAAAATACCTGTAATTGTGGTATCATTTCTTACTATTTAACGCACCTAAGTTCAGCTGTCAGATCTTTTATGGTACTGTATTTTTCCTCTAATGATAACTGAGCCTTCTGTAGTACATCTCTCAATTCCTGAAGTTGTCTTAAAGTACTTTTTAATTCTCCATGTGCATTTTGGAGTTCAGACTCTAATGCTTCCCGTTTCTGCAAAGCCTCTGTTAGTTCAGTTTCAGTGTGGTGCTGTAATTTTTCTAATTCCTTCACTGTTAAAAGGAAAAAATAATTTTAGAACTATATAAAAACCATTTGTTATTAAAAATTTGTAAATAACTATAATTAAGAATATCCAATTTAATTCATCTACAAGAGGCAAAATACCACTCATTGTCCCTTCTAGCCCTACTAACCCAAATTCTCAATTTATTTCACTTTTTAAATATAAATATACAGGGAGGGAGTTAAGATGGCGGAGGAGTAGGGGACTCCTTTTTCAGCCGGTCCCCTGAGTCGAGCTGGATAGGTACCAGACCAGCCTAAATAACCACGGAATCAGCCTGAGACGCAGGAAGACGCATCTGGATCTCTACAAATGAACATCTCCAGCGCTGAGTATTGAGGTACGAAGAGGGGAG
>NW_024423564.1:27303235-27463067 GCF_017311325.1 Ursus maritimus
GTAGGGGAAGAAAGGGATAAAGAAAGGGGGGGTAATCAGAAGGGGAAATGAAACATGAGAGACTATGGACTATGAGAAACAAACTGAGGGCTACAGAGGGGAGGGGTGTGGGGGAATGGGATAGGCCGGTGATGGGTAGTAAGGAGGGCACATATTGCATGGTGCACTGGGTGTTATACACGACTAATGAATCATCGAGCCTTACATCGAAAACCGGGGATGTACTGTATGGTGACTAACATAATATAATAAAAAATCATTATAAAAAATAAATAAATAAATAAATAAATAAATAAATAAAAATATACAGGCAGCTAGGTTCAGCTAACCTGTTGCTTACCAGAATTTGTCTTCTTATCTAGTTCTGTCTTTGTCTGTTCTAAGATCATGTCTAACTGAGAGAGATGCATTGCTTTATTTTCTCCATCTCGTTTTAGGTACATTATTTCTTTTTCCATTTTAGAGAGTTCTTCTTTGTACTGATCCATCTCAAGTTTTACTTGCCTAGTCAAAAACAAAAAAATAAAACAAGTAGTAAACAATAATTTGGAAACCTAAAAGCCAACTGACTTGTCTCTGACTAAACAAAACCTGCAAGTTATATAAGGGCAAATATCAGCAAAACGTCTAGTCAGAATCTTAGGTCACCCTTAGGTCATATTATTAAAAATGCTCCAAATAAAAGATTGTAATTCTGCACCAATTATGTACCACTAAACACAACTGTACTACCTGGTAATATTTAGCAAGGCTAGCCTTCTTTTCAACTAACTACAGTTAGCTTGTGAAAAAACTTTGTATACTGAGAACATCTGTGGATAGGTGTCTGATTCATCTGGAATTTCTGTTATTGGCAACACAGAAAATAAGGAAGCCAAGCAATCAAAATATTCACCATCTAATGACCATACTATGCCTAGGAGAATCAAGTCCGTTATTTTTATTCAGACCTTTATTATTTATGTTAACCCTTTTTAGCTTTACAAGAGACTAGAGATTCTCAGACTAGTGCAACTTTCTTGCTTTACAGATGAGGAAACTGGAAGGTGAGTGAGTGGTCTGGAATAAGACAAATAGTTATTAACAGTGAGAGAATCAGGTTTACTAGCTTTCAGTCAGTCCTGAGCTTATTCCAACATGGAAGATCCTCTACCTATAGACAAATCAACACAGTGAGATAAAGTTTTGAGTCCATTTTTTGGTAATTCCAAAGTGATATTCACTAAGTAAACAAGTGCTAATGTCAGCCTCAATAGTGGGTAGAACTGATGCTCTCTGAATCAACATTTTTTGTTCTTGTTCTTTAGGTCTTTGATATTTAGTAAATTGAGTTTGCAAGTGGGAACATTTCTTTTGTAAATGCAACTTAGATAAATGTAGATTTGTTCAAGAAGTTGTTTTTTTTTTAAAGATTTTATTTATTTATTTGACAGAGATAGAGACAGCCAGCGAGAGAGGAAACACAAGCAGGGGGAGTGGGAGAGGAAGAAGCAGGCTCATAGCGGAGGAGCCTGATGTGGGGGCTCGATCCCATAATGCCGGGATCACGCCCTGAGCCGAAGGCAGACGCTTAACCGCTGTGTCACCCAGGCGCCCCTGTTCAAGAAGTTTTTAATCTGATGTCCATGAGTAAACTCTAGAACTATAAAACTCCTGAAACAATATGCAAAATTATCTATACATATGTTCTATGTACAGAAAATAATCCATAGCTCTTTATCACACCCTCAAATATGTCCATAGTCCAAAAAGTTAAGAAGCTTATTAGATAAGTGATTTTTAGCTTAACTAATTAATTTCTTATATTACAGTAGATATAAAAGATAATTAGAAAATAATAAATGAAAGAGGTTGGCATACAGTACCAAGAGATGACAGCCTGTCAGCAAAGAAGTTGGAGAAAAATTATATTTAAAAAAATGCAAGAACTCGAAAAGGACAGTAGTCTACAGACATTTAGTGAAAAAAGGGGGCTCTATACTCTTCAAGATTTTGTTGAGGTGCTACTGTATCTTTCAGCATGGTATAATAGCTGGTATGTAATGATAACCCTGAGACAACCAGAAAAATTTTAAATAACAAGAAAATATATATTTTAGAAAATTTCTACCAAAAAGAATTTTTTGTTTTGTTTTAAAGTTTCAGTACTTGGTAAAGATAAATTCTACTCTTATTTATTTATTTAACAGCACCACTCATTATTTCTTGATGCTAGGTGAATGAGGCATTAGTATAATATAATAAATATTTAAGGGTTTGAAAATTTTAATTATTATATAAATAATCCAATACCAAAAGTTTTCCCCTTTCTTTTCCACTTTCAAAATTTTAGAACAGGCTTTAAACCCACCAGTTTTCCCAGAAATATTTCATGTCTTATTGCAGAGTTATTGAGAGCAATCAACTCTGAAATTGGAAATAAAGCCAAAGGAAGGATTATGTAAACATAATACTAAACTTTTCGAACATGACGGCTGAGACTCTCTGGCCTCTACCAATGTAAAAAAAAAAAAAACAAAAAAACAAAAAACCAATGGTAACGGAGGCAGTACAAGAAATAAAAAAAGTGCTATATGAGCTGAGAAACCAGGGTCAGGTTCATTTACATGAAGTGACATTTACATGTAGCACCAGAAGCACCTTTTAATAGTTGGTTCAAAAAATTAGTTTCCTATCTATCTGAAGATATTTTAATTTTAAAACAGATCCAAGCAGATATTTTAACTAATATAACTTTTGGGAGAGAAAAACAGAGTTTTATAAATTGTAGTTCCAGAAGGGAAAGAAGCAATAGTGGGACCAGAGAAATTGGAAAAACCCTGGTTCACGAAGAGAAGATATCACAGAACTAGGGTATTTCTTTCTTATGAAGTTTAATCATTTTGCTCCTAAGCTTCTTATTAGTATTTGGGACTTACTTTTCCTCCTAAATGTGCCTATTAGCTATAATCAAGAAGAGGTTTTGTCTAGAAGTCAAAGGGTGAAAGGAATAAAAGGAACAAGCAATTGAAACAGAAAGCAAGATCATCAGTGGGAGCAAGGATTAGGGAGCAGTTGTTGGGAGTTTTGAAAGAAAAGGCCGAAGCATAAAAGAGTCTTCTACAAAAGTTAGTAATGTGATTGTCAGGCAGCAGGTCCCTTAAGGGACCACTTAAGGATGAAATTATGAATTTAAAGTAAGACTGGTCAGTGTGCTTATATTTTCCTCCAGATTCTCTAAAGATGCAAGCATGGAGTAGCATGAGTTAGATTCTTAGTGCTGTGTAGAAAAAAGTAAGAGAGAGGTAAGAGAGTTGCCAGTAGATATAAATCATTGATTTTATGACTGACTAGAATTTAAACTGGGTAAAGAAAGGAGAGGACATCAAGGAATGAACTAGTGGTGGAACTGATGAATTAAGTCTTGGTGAGATCAAAGCACTGTTGAATTTGGGGTATTAAAGGGAATCAGGTGATAACAGAGGTATAGATGCCTAAAATTCAGATTATGGAAAAACGGGAGATATCAGAAATGATAAGATCCAGAGTAAATCACATGAGTGAGTGGCTGAGGCATGTCAGAGCTCAAGATCATTAGAGGAGAGGAATCTTTAAAACGAGAAGCTAACATCTCAGAAGGATCAGCTAACAGATACTGAAATCCTCAAGAATAACGATGACAAGAGTGGTGTTGGAGGAAGCAACAGTACATCACGTGGCCTGTAGGTGTCAGCAACAGTGAGGGATGATATGGTCCGAAGACCAGAGGTTCACATAGTATACTATTCCATATCTCAACCCTGTGGGGTACAAGAACTATGGGAAAAAAATTTTTACTTTAGAGGGCTGCAGGACAGGAAGCAAAGTCCTCAGGAAGTGTAATATTTCTGTTAAAGCAAGAGAAAAGAAGTAGGGAATATAGAGAATGTCTTTCAGGATGGACTGTGAATTCTAGAGGACGAGTAGAAGTCTCTCAGAAGTTGGGATAAGCTAAGAGAAGGAAACAGTACAAGTGGTGAAGTTTTGGGGAATTAGTATGAGTTTGGGGATAGTATGAGATGACTGTTGACCTGGAAATACACAGCTTCCTGTGGTGTCCAGCATAAGCAAGGATAAAGTTATTATGTAACTATTCAAGTAGACACTGGTGGTGAGGCTGTTGTGTGGGAGACACCAGTCAATGGAAGAAAGAAGGTCTAAAGAACTGTGATCTTAGGGGTGCCTGGGTGGCACAGTCGTTAAGCGTCTGCCTTCGGCTAAGGGCATGATCCCGGCGTTATGGGATCGAGCCCCACATCAGGCTCCTCCACTATGAGCCTGCTTCTTCCTCTCCCACTCCCCCTGCTTCTGTTCCCTCTCTCGCTGGCTGTCTCTATCTCTTCAAATAAATAAAAAATAAAATAAAATCTTAAAAAAAAAAAACAAAACAACTGTGATCTTAGTCTTAAACACTGGGCAATCCTCTTGACCCAGTTGAGAGAGCTGACATCTCGAAAAGCAAGTTGCTACTCAATACACAGGCCTGATCTTTACTCCTGTCAGTGGGAGAGAGGGAACCTGGGGACATACAGTTTTAGTTCAAGTGCCTAAGTTAATTCTTGACTCCTGTTGGTAGCATGGTGGGCTAATTATGAGTGTATTATTAATTACGTAAACTCTTGCTGACAAACCATAAGAGGTCTTGGGAAGCTGAGGAATGCTTTCAGCTTATGGGTCCCTTTCTTAACCAATTAAATATTGACTCCTGGGCTTGGCTCAGCCAAATTAAATCAGAATCCTTAGAGGCGAGACCTAGGCATCAGTACTTTTTAAATAAAGCTCCTCAAGTAATTTTAATGTTCAGTTAAGGTTCAGAACCACTGTTGTATTCTATTAAGTTACTCTTTNTTCCCATAAACAATTAGACACCATAAAAGTTTTCAATGAGTACACCTTTGCCTAAAACTTTTAATACTAGTCACAATTTAATATAACACAACAGTTGCTGAGTGCCTATGAGGTATAGGGAACTATGCTAATTGTTGTGGGAGGACCCCATAATAAACCAGAAATTATTTTGGCCTTAAGCACTTGTAATACAATAGGAGGATAAAGGATATTAACTATATAATACAGGGGCGCCTGGGTGGCTCAGTCGTTAAGCGTTTGCCTTCGGCTCAGGGCGTGATCTCAGCGTTCTGGGATTGAGCCCCACATCAGGCTCCTCCGCTGGGAGCCTGCTTTTTCCTCTCCCACTCCCCCTGCTTGTGTTACCTCTCCCACTCCCCTGCTTGTGTTACCTCTCTTGCTGGCTGTCTCTATCTCTGTCAAATAAATAAATAAAAATCTTTAAAAAAATAAAAATAAAAAAACTATAATATAAAAAAAGCATAAAGAAGGATCTAAAAGTACAAACAAAATGCTAATAAGAACACAGGCTGTGAAGAAATTAAATCCTTAAGCAAATGCTTCACTTAACATTATCTGATATTGAAATTCAGGTAACTACTGATGTTGAAATAGGAAGAAAAAGAAAAATTAACATATTCATTTTACCTGGCAGTACCAGTAAGCTCAATAACTTTTTGCCTTTTCAAATCTGCTTCATGTGTGGCTGCTTCACATTTCTCTTGCATTTTTCTCAACTTTTCAGCTGAACTTTCCCTTTGTTTTTGAAGCTCTTGTTCCAGTTTCGATACCTTGTAAAAATAATTTTCAGTAAGTATTTTAAGTTCAGTCACATCATAACATTCTTTGGAAGAAAAATATTTATATAAATATGTAGTCTAGCCTCTCATTCAGTTTCAAGATGTATTATAAAACTCAAAGTACAGACCAGGAAGTAAATGTTTTGGAAATAAAAAAGCAAAACTTAACTCCGTATAAGATATTTCATTCATATACATATTTATAGAAGTAGCCACATCATAACACTAAAATAGGATTTACAAGAATTGAACAAAATAATGGTAATCGTTCCCCTTTTCATTATCCCCATTTGAAATGTTTTCTTCACTTGTCAAACGATGTTGCTTTCCTTCTTCACAAACTGGCTCATTCAGTGAAGGATTTCTAAATTCCCAACTGCCCTCAAATGTTACCATTTGTAGTTGCTCCTACCCATTATTTCCTCTGTTCTCCTACAGTGACGGAGGTATTCTTCCTCCTATATAAGTCAAATTGCTTCACTGGTGTTCTGGATTCATTTTCTCAGGAACCTATCCACTTTTCCAGGAACTCCTACTATTGACTATCTACTACTCTCTCCTTCTGGCTTCTTTATATTAGCATTTAAACATGTTCAAGACATTCCCATCGTAAAAGACTATCCATACCTCTATCTCCCTCCAACCACCACCACCACCACCCTTTCTTTCCTCCTCTTCAGAGCCCAATTTCTCAGTTTTCTATGCTTGTTGTATCATCTCCTCACTTCTCATTCATTTCTCAACCCAAAGCAATTTAGCCTTTCTACAGAAACTGAGCAATGTCACTAATGACTTCCATGTTGATAATTCTAGTGGACATTTCTCAACCCTCATTTTACTTGATACTGATTTCAGCAGCCCATGACACCAATTATTATTCCTAATTTCATGAAATACTTTCTTTGGTTTCTGTGTACTGTATCTCACAAACATCTGCTCAAGTCAATCTTCCCACCTCTCGTTCTGTATTTTCTCCCTAGTTAATCTCAGCCACTCCATGTTTTCAATGAACATTTACATGACTCTGCTCTTCAAGTTAATCTCTGGCTAATGACTTTAATATCCTCTCTGCTCTTCTAAAACCTCTCACTAAAGAACTGAATACAGATTATAAGTTATTAATACCCACACCTCTAACTCAAGTCCCAAGAATAAAATTAAAATAGTACCCAGGTAAAAACTAAAGGGAATCACCAAAAACCCACCCACTCTGTGTTTTTACTGAATAGCACACTCATAAGCAGAAAGAATCTCAAGATGAGTAATAATCTGAAAGGATCTAACATGGAATCAATGCATAGAGGAACATGAAGGAAAGGCAGAAAGAGGATACTGTATACACTGGAAAATTTACTCCAAATACTACAGAAATTTTTAGATATAAACTTCTTTAGACCCTCAAAAAAGTTAAAGACATACAAAAAAAATCTCTTAAAGATCAAGAAAAACAAAACAAAAAATATGAAATATCTGCCTGAAGAATTCTGATGAACTGGTAATGAATGAAAGAGAAAAGACTCAATTCTAGTATAAAATTCCTAGGATTCTTTCATTGGAGTAATAACTTATTTTTAGAAGTAAGTAGTTTCCTCTGGGATTTTTCTTGTAGTGCACTACTTTAGCATTTCTTTAGGGATTATCATCCGTCCTGATCCAAAAACATGACTGAATGAAGAAGTCTAAATTATAATTAAGTTCTACGGATGACAAAAATGTGCCCATAGTATTAAAGATGCAGGTTAGAATACACACAAATAGAACTTCACCCACTTTTCAATGTTAACGTAGAATATTTCTTATAATATGAAATCTGTGAGGTAAATAGCAATTAATATGACAAAATATTTATTATTGACTTTTACAATTTCTATTTCATACAAGTGCAACTATTCTGACCAATAAGATGTACCTGTTTTTCAAGTTTAGTTTGAATGTCTTCTAGCTCTCCGCTTCTAATTGTCTCTTGTTGTAACATTTGCTGCTGTTGCTGAAGAGTATGTTGTAGGATAACATTCTGCTCAGCAGTCTCTTGAAGACTGTGATTTTTTATCTTTAGTTCTTTCTGTAAACAGTATACCTAACAAATATATATATTTCTCATTAAAATGACATTTCAAATAAAAAGTCATAAAATGTCAAAGCTGTCTTCCTTACTATCTTCACTTGTCATGTGGGATTAATTCTATTTATGGCTATAGTTTGTTATATGGAAGGGCAGGTTCACTTCTCTTAAGGGAGGGCGTGTTAGAAGGGCCTGCTTATAAGGCTGACTCTTGGCTGGTGTCTGGGAATGTGGCTTTTGAAACATTCCCTAAGTGAAGAGATTGTTTTGCCTGGCTGTGGCACTGAATCATGCTTTCCTTCTGACAGTCTGTAATTTTGATCAGCCCACAATAAAAACTCTCAACTTTGAGTCATAAACAGGCTTCTCTGGGCAGAAACACTGCACACCTATTGCCACATTTCACTGCTACAGAAAGGAGCATGTTTTATGTGACCCCCTCCCAGAGAAGGGAGAGAACCCAGGAAGCCATAGATTTCTCCACACTCCATAAAATGACTCTTTTCTCCTTACTGAGAATAAACTATAGCCATAAAAGCACTGCATAAATGTTAGGTGCTATTTATTATATTATTGTTGCTACTATTGCTGTTTGTAAAACGATATCTCAGTAAAGCATATGAATATTCATGATCCAAAAAACACATAAAGGAATGACAATATCAACTCTTTGCTCCAAATATTTAGGACTTGAATATGCTGGTCCCCAAAATTGCTTTAAAAGATACCTTTAAAATTATCTGGAAGTGCCTATTAAGAAGGAAAAAAATTCCTTTGTCCTAGTAATCCAAATCCAATTAAGTCTGCCCAAAGAAATTATTTTAAAAATCATATTAATGCAGCAAAATTTAACATTTATTTTATACTATTCTTTATGTGATCCTAAAAGGGGAAAGTTTAATAAATGATGATATATCAATCTGATTTAAAATGATGAACCATTTAAAATCGTAATTTAAGAGGCAGTAGGAAATACAATATTTTACAAAATGAAATTAAGTGGAAAAAGCCTCCCAGAATTACATTTAACATAATTATGAAAAACATTCAGGCAAATAGAAAACTGAAAACTTAAGTATTAGAAAATGAATTGCAGGTAAATCTTTAAAAAATATCTTATTGTTGCTTACATAATAACTATTTTTAACATGAAGGAAAATAAAAGCCATTTCTTAAAAGCCAAAAAATCTTTCCAATAAGTATTCCAGAAGAAAGGAATTTTAAACTGCTAAGAAATAGTGGAAGAAAACACTCACTTGGTCCTTTTTCCTAATTATCCAGCAGTTGAACATTCAGAATCATGAAGGGCTGAGGGGCCAAATATTCTTTGCTCATAATGAGAAGCTCTTAAGTTTCACATTTCTTGGGCACCTGGGTGGCTCAGTTGGTTAGGCAACTGCCTTCGGCTCAAGTCATGATCCTGGAGTGCCAGGATGATGCAGTCCCGCATCCGGCTCTCTGCTCAGGAGGGAGTCTGCTTCTCCCTCTGACCCTCCCCCATCTCATGCGTGCTCTCTCTCTCTCATTCTCTCTCAAATAAATAAAATCTTTAAAAAAAAGTTTCACATTTCTTCATTATATGATGACACTGTAAACTTGGAGAACTTTAGGCAACTAAACAATTTCTTATTCTATTATGATAGTCCTTTTTTATGCTAATCTGCTTAATTTTGTCTACATGAAAATAATTTATTTAGTATAAACATGTATCAGTACCCCGTTTTCTTTTTTTTACTTGCTAGCCTCCAAGAAAACTGCAGATCACACTTAGTACAGTAGTTTATTTTACAAAGAACTGACTTCACTGCAAGACAAATTCAAATACTATTTTCTTTTTTGGAACATCCTGTCTTATACTTACTTTGCTAGTCAGAGGAAAAAAATGGACAAAATATTAAGATAAAACAGAAAAAAAAGAAGATAAGCCGTAACCAAAACACCAAGAAACTGTACCACATAATAACAATAAAAAATTTATATCAGCAACCAGGCCATTGGCAAAATAATTTCAATTAAAAATATTGAGTATCAACCTACATCTATCCAATTTAAAGTGGCATTTTATTGCACTACCCTTTAACTTCCACTTGACTTTAAAATATAAGAAATAGTTTTTACATTATATTCTCTACTAAGTTATTATATTCAGAGAATAAAGTTTTCCCAAAGGATTCATCATTTTATAATTAGGGTCAAGAAAAAAGTAGAATTCACACTATAACATCTACTTGACAATTAACTTTATCTAGATTAATCTATATCTGAAGGAAAAATACTCTCACAATTATTACAGAAAATAAAACATAAGCCAGGGGTCCCTGGGTGGCTCAGTCAGTTGAACATCTGACTCTTGATTTTGGCTCAGGTCATAATCTCAGATTTGTGAGACCGAGCCCCTCAGTTAGGTTCCGTGCTCAGTGAGGAGTCTGCTTGAGATTATCTGCCTCTCCCTCTCCATCTGCCCCTCCCCCTGCTCACATGCTCTGTCTCACATAAAAAATAAAATCTTTAAAATAAATAAATAAAATAAAATATAACCCAGAAAAGTTACTGATATGATGATATGATGATGCCAACTGCTCAAAATTTAAGTCTATCAATTTGAATAAAAATATCAATAAAATGATTGATTTTATGCAAAAAATGTTTAGGCTTATTCACATCTATTTTGTTGTTTATTTTCTCCTATCATGTTAACAATGTAATTTTGCATCATACTTTTATCACTTTTTAAAGCACTTTAATATGGAATTAAAATAGTTTCAAAACGATTCAGAACCCCAAAGTTACTATTATTTTAATCATAAATGTACTTACTTCAACATGTGGAAAATAATATTTGCCTGAGGCAAAATTTCAGAGAACCATTTATTAGCTTTTTGTGGCAGATAATCAATATTTAGTTTTTACAACTGGATAACGTCCTACCAGTATGCTCTAGGGTCACTTAATTATTCAGTTAGTATGTGATTTGGGAGTATCTACGGATTTAAAAGATTAAAACATCTTTATAACATCACCTATTACTAAAAGAATGGATGTACTATGAATCAAATCCAATTTTCTAAAAGCTAGCTATATATGATGAAAACCTCACCAGTCTGATATAAGATAATACAGTTGACTCTTGGAACTGCACAGTACACGCGTGCAGATTTTTTACAGCACAGCACTGTAAACGTATTTTCTCTTCCTTAGGATTTTCTTAATCACATTTTTTTCTCTTGCTTACTGTATTATAAGACACATATAACAGAAAATATGTGTTAATCATCTATGTTATGGTAAGGTAGATGTCTAGTCAACAGTAGGCTATTGTTCATAGTTAAATTTTTGGGAAATCAAAGGTTATATGGGGATTTTCAACTACATGGCGGGGATGGGGTTGGCACCCCTTACCTCTGCATTGTAATTGTAACCAAGGGTCAATTGTAATTATATTAACCAGCATTGATATTAAAATTTGCACTAAACACAAGTAACTCTAAAGTGAATAAATGTATGGGGTGGTACTTAAAAAAACAAAGTAAGTGTAACTGGATTTTGCTCCATGTTTCTTATCAATATATGTGAAAGAGTGAAAGATAACCTGTTAAGAAGCCAAATACACATGAATTGAGATAATTCAGCAGCAATGAAAAGTACAAATCTTTCTAACTTACTTAATTATTCCCTAGTATAGTTGTACATACTTGACTAATACTTCTGATCTCTAATTCAGTTTGGAGCCTAGGTTTATACTTCCAGTTGTTTTAGAAATAATTCTAATTTCATTTTAGGTAAATGCCTATTACCCACCCTAGTCTCTGATGCAGTTTCTGAGAACACAAAGTGTAAAGCTCAACAAACTCTCTTGTTACAAACATTGCTTGTGTCCAGATTCCATCTTTTCCAAGTCCATTTACACTGAAGTACAGAGAGGGCTATCAAAGAAATGTTTAAATAATGTTTGATGAAGTTCATAGTAAAATAAAAATAACATTTCTATTTTAAAAAGTCAAAGTATCCATAGTTGAGGTAATTTAAATTCCATATACCGCAGTAGAGAAATATATGCTGTCTGTCAAAGATGCTGTAAAAGCCTTCATGGACAGATGTGGAAGGAAGAAGACAGGACCAATAAAATATGAAGATTTCCTTTTTTAATCTCTAAACTTATATAATTATGTGATGCACTTAAGTCTGGAGTGCCAGTCAACTACATATTTGCTTTTAGATCTATGCCTGCCTTCCCCTGCTCTGCTCCAGGTATTGCAGGAAATTCCCCTCTGGATAACAGAAAGATTTAGCTAGTGGGAGGGACCCAGAGCAGTTCTCCTCTGCGGCCTCAGTTTCAATTAGACTCCTTTGTGGACCTCACTCCACTAGGCAGCCCTGCTTCTGGACTATAATCATAGCATCTTTTCCTGATAGTCCTTTACCCTGGTTATGGTAGTGATAATCTGAGTTATGATAATGATAATCTGAGTCACCTTACCATGCTTTATTTGCTTCTCCCCTCATCCATCACCAGTGTATCTAATTCTCTGCATAAAATTCTCTCCATTTTAAAGAAACAGGAAAGAATCTTTACTGGTTGGAACTTTCTGATACATTCAAGTCAACTTTGATGAACATTTCTGGGGGACTATTTCTAAACATGAATTTAAGGTTCAAAGCTTATATTTAGTTTAAATTTTAAAACTGAATTTATTTTAAATTTATATTATAAATTCTAACAAAGAAATAAGGGAATTCTTCACTAAGGTTATACCTTTGAGCAAACATTCAGTGAATACCTATTATGTTGAAAGCAAATGGTAGACACTGAGGATATAGAGATGAATAAGTTAAATTGAGTCATCCATACAGTATCTCAGAAACTCATCTCAATAGAGAAAGTTGAATATCTTTCTTTTTTTTTTTTTTTAAAGATTTTATTTAGTTATTTGACAGAGAGAGAGACAGCCAGCGAGAGAGGGAACACAAGCAGGGGGAGTGGGAGAGGGAGAAGCAGGCTCCTAGTGGAGAAGCCTGATGTGGGACTTGATCCCAGAACCCTGGGATCAGGCCCTGAGGCAAAGGCAGACGCTTAATGACTGAGCCACCTAAGCGCCCCAAAAAAGTTGAATTTCTAAACCTAATTCTCAATCCTTCAGACAACCAGAAGGAGCAAAAATAAAGTGAAAAAAATTTGAAGAATTTTATACCTCTAAATCTAAGACAATATTCTAAGTCTTAATCATTTTATATTAGAATTACTCTCTATGATATTAATAATAATTTAATCTCCTGATTCTCCAGAAATAGAAGAATCAGAATTTTAAGGTGTCATATCTTGTGTTGAACTGAATTAATGTTTGTTATAAACAAAGAATATAAAATTGGAATTTATATTTTAATGGAAAGATTTTTTTTAAAAGATTTTATTTATTTGAGAGCGAGAGTGCATACACATGGGGGTGGGGGGAGCAGAGAGAGAAGCAACTCCCCACTGAGCAGGGAGCCTGATGAGGGGCTTGATCTCAGGACCCCGGAATCATGACCTGAGCCCAGGGCAGAAGCTTTAACCGACTGAGCCACCCAGGCACCCCTTAATGGAAAGTTTTTTTTTAATAGCTACATAAAGATGTACTTTTAAAGAATCTTAAAAATACTATCTCAAAAAGAAATCATGTGAAAAATGTTTTCTAACAAAAATGCTAATTTACCTCTTCAGATTTCTTCTTTAGCTGTTTTTCAAACTTCTCCTTATTTCCTTCTAATTGATTCAAGTGCAAGGCAAGTTCTTCCTTACAAATTTCCAGTGCTGAATCTAGTTGTCTGACCTACGCAGGAGAAAAGCAAAAAAAGAAAAATCAACTAATATTAATGAATGCTTATTATATGGTCAATATTTTACAGGTTTATCTCCTAATGTTACCTAACTGCTTCAACCTGAATACACAGCCCAACTTAGACACAAAATGCTACTACAGAAAAGAGTTACTTGGAAAACTATTTCATTGCAAATTAGGAAATCAGAGGCTGGAGTCCTGAAGAATAAACAGAACATGAGCAAGTGAAGAAGGGCATTCCAGGAAGAGGGAGTATGTCCAGAGACAAGACAATGTGAAAAGGAATGGTGCGAAGTTGGCAGTTCAGGGTGCAAAGAGTATTAATTTATAGGGGATGGGTGTTTGGGAGATTAGATTGGAAAGACAGACTGGGGCCACTGTCAAGAACCTGTAGACCAAATGCCTTAAAACATTTACCTGAAATAGTAAGCAACGTTTAAGCCTATTTCTTAAGTTCCCTTAATCAAGAAAAATAGTAAAGTGAGTACAAACTAGTGTACTGTGCTAATAATGCTATGGTGTGAATATTCTGAATGTGCTGAAGTCACTAAGAAAATGAAAATGTCTTTGTTAGCTAGAAAAACCACTTAGGAGGCTGCATTTGCTTTGCAATCAGTGAAAACATTTTCAGAAAGGCAGCACTGTACCTTGGTTGAAGTGTTCACATAGCTGCAAATGCTTTACACCACCTTAATATTAAAGAGCAAATGGGCAAAGCGCAACACAAGTTCAGTAAATTTTTTCACAAAAATTAGTTCAAGGGCCACAATTTGCACACATGCTCCATATCCCATCTGTCAAAAAGATGCTTGTCTTGCTTCTTCCTTAGTGTAACTTTGAGCTTCTCAGGAGTGTTTTTTTCCCCTTCATCCAGTAACATTCTCATAAGTCATCTTGAAGGTGTAAAAGAAATCTCAAGATGAGAACAAGAGAAAAACGCTCCCTCTTGCAGATACTACTGATTCTATATCATGAAATTATCTTTGCAACTCTTATTTCTAAATAGAGAATCTTGACAGTTTTCAAAGATTGTCCCTATAGCCTGTGCATATAAACATTAACAGCTAAAAAGTTGGTAATTTTGAATTTTTATCCTTGTTAATAGTTACCCTCATAATAATTTTTAAATTAATATTTGTTTTATGAAAGGTATAAATACTTACAAGTTTCCTTTGTTTTTTTCTGAGGGTTTTTTTAGTTTTTTTTCTTAACTATGAGAATGAGCACTGGCACATGTATCATCTCCCACACAGGGAGAAAATAAGATCTGTGACTGTCAGAATATCACACCTGATAATTAATAATGCAAAAACTAATTCAGGCAAGAATTATCACTACATGTTAAAACCATTGGTTACAGACTGTTGAGGAGCAGTACATTCACATGGCCTGAAAGAATCACTGCACATTTTATTAATTAAATGGAAAAAAAAATGTGCCCTTCACGTGGTAAGATCTGGCAGTAATCAGCTTAGATAAAGTGCCAATATTGGCAATGCCAGTTATGGGGTAGTTTGACACGTGCTTCCTGATGGGAAGCAAAAGAACGCCGTATAACTCATGTGGTGCCCTAGCTGACCCGGACTTTTCAGAAGATTAAGTATCAAGAGAACAGAAAGAGAGAGTGAGTTTAGGGAAACCTAAAGTGTCAAATGCAACATGTAATTATAAATGAATCCTAGATTGGAAAAAGAACAAGAGCAAGCTGAAGTAGTGTTTCTCAAGGTTTTAATGTGCATACAAATCAGCAGGGCACCCTATCGAAATACAGATTCTGATTCAGTAGAAGGGCAAGGATTAGGGTGAGGTAAGACAGGAGACATGGGCTCAAAATTTAAGGAGACACTCACTCTCAGGGTCACGCCAAGTGCCAATGCTACACTTATACAACCCTGAGAGTAAGCTCTCCCTAAACTTTGCACCAGAAGCAATTCACTTCCTTCACCTTAGTCCCAATTCTGCTCAGTAGGTCTGGGGTATAGCTGAAATCCTGCAAGTCAAACAAGTTTCTAGGTGATGCTGATGTTGCTAGTCCACAGACCATGCTTTCAGTAGCAAGCCTATAAAGAACAATTTTAAACAACTGGAAAAATTTCAGTACGGACTATGTATTGAATGATGTCACTGAATTAATTTTTACTTTCTCTGGTGTAGAGTGGTGTAGTCACATAGGAGAAAGTTTCTGGTCACAGGATATACAAGTTTAAATATTAAAGGTGTAAAGTGTTATGACATCTGCAACCTTCTCTCAGGTGGTCTGGCAAAAAGGAAATGTGTATGTATGAGAGTAGGTCAGTGCATGCACAAGTGGGCATGTGTGTGCGCGTGTGTAGGGAGAGATGAAATGAATGTAGCTACAGTTTAACAGACAGTAAATCTAGGTAGAGGGTTCACAAATGTTCTCTGTACTATTCTTTCCATTTTTTGTAGGTTTGGAATTTTTAAAAATAAAATTTAATTAAAATTAATAAATCAATTTTTAAAATAATAAAACCCAAAACATTTACTATTCTGTTGGATTTATTATTTGAACAATGAGTTTGAGAGTCTACATCTCATTTGGATAAACATCATTCACCTCATACAAACCACTTATAAATATACATGTATATATATGGACATAAATGAATGAAATGAAAACAAAGACACTGCTTTGCTGAACCAAAGAACGTCCTCAGGAGTCTAGTCTGGGGGTAACCAGGTGTGGGCTCTAGTCTACCTATCTTCAACAAAAGCAGCTGAGTTCTTTTATGTTGTTTTTCTCCACTTACGACTTTCTTTGGGAAAAGAAAAAAATCCAGAGTGGAATATAAAAGCAAAACAAAACAAACTAAGTAAACAAAATCTCTAAATCTAATAGGCACCTTCTTGATATTCTATTTAACAACCTGTAACATAATTGCTTTAATTTATTGGTTTCTTGTTCCTGTTCATTGTTTTCCCATCAATCTTCTAGTTCTCATTAATCATACTTTCGTGAGTGATGTTACTTTAAACTGACTCTTATAACTCTCCTGCAGATAGAAAATTCAAAATTTTTGTGATTTCATTAATTATATTTGTATTTCCTTTGTTAACGGTTGAATTGACTGCATTTTTCAAGAATTTATCGATTGTAAGGATATATATTCTTTGGTTACTTTAAAAAAAATCATTATTTTTTATGCAAAGAACAAACAGAGGTACATAGAGGGACACAGCCAAAGTCAAGAAGGGAAGGTGGTAATGACATAATCAGGAAGAAGCTAGATTTCAAACTTCAATTTCATCGCTACAAATATCCTGTATTAGGTTTAGTATAGCTTGAGTCATAGGACTGTTGTTTCTATATTTCTTCCTCATTTTGGTATTTGCCCCAATAACATCAAACCTAAAGCTACTAAGGGAATAAAACCCAATAACATAATTTCTTCTCTTACTGATTTTAATATCTGGTTATTAACATATGGAAATAAACTACTAGATGTGTTAGGCAATTTAATAAAAAACAGGAGTTAAGTCGCAATATAGATTTTATTTAATGAAATTACTTCATGCCTACAACTTTTATAATGATTTTTCATGTTAATGATCTTAGAGGTTATTTTTACATGAAGAAATGAATTGACACGGCATTAAATGTTAAGTTTTGGAGAACACTATATGAAAGTTATGTATAAAAATATAATTGTGTTTCATGGGCATACTTGGTAACAAAATGGATTAAAAACAGTACTAGGCAAAAATAACAGTGGATTTTTAAAATATTCCTTATATTCAAGCCATATATGACAGAATAAACATGCTGGTAATAGCATGTTTGGACCTATTTTTAACACTAAAAATGCAAAGGAGATTATATCGAATATATAGTAAGTACTTATTAAACTCTGAGTAACTGAGTATGTGCTAAGCAGTATAGGTACCTCATTTCATGTCCTCGTCATACTGACCCTCGTCCAGAGTACTGTTATCTGTATTTTACTGATGAAAAAGTTAAAGTTTAGAGACTTAAATAACCTAGCCAGTGTTAAAGTTAACTAGTAAGCACTCTGAGATCAGAACTGAAACTCAAGTCAACTTAGCTCCGAAACCCATTCTTTTGACCATGAAGACTGAGTAGTCACAAAACTTATTTTATCTGGAAATTCTGATTTTACCCCCTAATTAATCTTACAGCAGAACTGGTAAAAAGAAACAAAACTCGACTGCTTGTAGATTAGTCTCCCTTCGCTTCCTCTGTTAATTCTTTACTGGTAAGGTTAATAAGTAGCTACAGTCAAAAAAATATTTTTTGTTAAAAAAGAAGCCTTTCTTAAGGCAAAAAAAAAAAAGAGGTTAGACAATCCACAATCCACAAACCAGATTATCAACGATCAAATAATCAAGATTATAATTCACAATGAAGAAAATATACTTACAGAAACTAAGTTCACTGACTCAGGTAAAATCTTTACCTGTGAGTTTTTATCTAAATGATTTTTACAATTTATAGAGAAAAGTATAAAAGCTACAGAATGTCTCTATTAAAAAAAAAGTTTTAAAAAATTAGCATACTAGCCTTGATTGTTTCTTCAGATACTTGGTTCTGTAATGTTCTCAAAGCTTCATCTTTCTTCATGTTTTCCTTTTCCATCTCCTGAAAACACACAGATTGGTAGCAAAAATATGAGTACATGTATAAATATTTTAATTTTAGCATTACTAATGAGCTGTTAAGCAACTGATTTAAGAAGAATTAAAGGTAGGTTACAGGGGTGCCTGGGTGGCTCAGTTGGTTAAGCATCTGCCTTAGGCCCAGGTCATGATCCCAGGGTCCTGGGATTGAGCCCTACGTCTGACTCTCTACTTAGCGGAAGCCTGCTTCTCCTCTCCCTGCTGCTCCCCCGGCTTGTACTCTCTCTCTCTGTCAAATAAATAAAATCTTTAAAAAATTTTTTTAATTAAAAAAAAAAGTAGGTTATAGAAACATAAGTATTAGTCAGCTTTTTAACAGCACTTTTAGGGGTGCCTGGGTGGCTCAGTCGGTTAACTGTCTACCTTCAGCTCAGGTCGTGATCCTGGGGTCCTGGGATCGAGCCCTGCATTGGGCTCCCTGATCAGCAGGGAGTCTGTTTCTCCCTCTCCCTCCCCATTTGTGCTCTCTGTTGCTATCTCTGTCTCTCCCAAATTAAATAAAATCTTTTTTAAAAAAATAAACAGCACTTTTACGAAGATGATTTTACCCCTTTGCTTTCCGTCAAGAGTCTGTCTAGTGATTCAAGATGATGTTGTTTACATATTATATCTTGCTGCAAAATGGACATAGTCTTTTCTTGTTCTTTAAACTGTTGGTCTTTTTTCTCTAGTTGAGATTCAAGCTAAACATAAAAACACGATTAAATTTCACATAATTTTTTAAAAAATCATGAAACATCCTAAATATACAGAAAAGAATATAATTATCCTATGTTAAACTACTACTGAAATTACATAGATTTTTGCACTTTGCCAAATTTCCTTCAGTTTCTCTCCCTTGAGAGAAGAAATGAAATCACATGGCCAGGTCTTATCTCTCATCAACACAGTTGATTTCCTCCCTCATCAATACAGCTGACCCTCGGCCAACACAGGTTTGAATTGCACAGGTCCACTTATAAGGGGATTTTTTATAGTACAGTACTGTAAATGTATTTTTTTCTCTTCCTTATGATTTTCTCAATCACATTTTCTTTTCTCCGGCTTACTTTATTGTAAGAATACACTATATGATCCATGTAACATACAAAATACGTATTATCTGACTGTTTTGTTATCAGTAAGGCTTCTGGTCATGAGTAGGCTGTTAAGTTTTGGGAGAGTCAAAAGTTAGATGAGAATTTTCAGCTGTGCAGGGGGACTATGCCCCTATCCCTAAGTTGTTCAAAGGTCAACTGTACTATGCTGAAATTGGTCTGTATCATTCTCTGGTATGTTTCTCACACATGTTTTTTGTGTATACTACATACGTAGGTCTACAAATAATATGTAATGTATTTTTGTTTTGAAATCTTACACAGGCAATATCAAAACATCTGCAAGTTTTAATGACTTGGTTTTTTTTTTTTACTCAATATTGTTTTAGATACTTATCACTGTATATTTATCCATGTATCCATATGTGGATTTAGTAGTGCTTTTTCTAACAGTATAGTATTCCACTGTAACAACAAACTACACTTTGTCTTCTCTTTTACTCAAGAACGTTTAATATTCTATTTTTTACCATCTCAGCAATGTTACAATATATCCTGTGTACATGTCTCTTTATGTATTAGAGTTTCTTCAGAATAGATCACCTAGAAGTGGACTTTCTGTTTGTAGGATATGCACATTTCCAATTTCATTAGGTATTTCTCTTCAAAGTGCATCAAAATTTATGCTTATATTAGAAATGTATAAGCTTCTCACTCCCACAATTTCAACAATTGGTGTTATCAAAATTTCAAAATACCTTTGTGATGACAAAATAGGAAATTACTGATATGTGTATATGCATATATGTGCACATTACATACAAATGTGCAAAAATTATGTATGAGATATATATAACCCACATACATACATATATAATAAAAATTTGGCAGAACAAGGTTAACTAAAAAATATTAAAACTAAGGAACTCTGAAAACACTCAAATGAAAATAAATAACAAATTAGAGGAACATAACAAAGATGGAAGAAAAGTGAACAGAGCCTAAAGGACCTGTTGGACACCATCCAGCAGACCAAAATGCAGATCATGGAAGAAGAGGAGAGGGAAAAAGGGACGTTGAGAATATCTGAAGAAATAACAACTGAAAATGTCTAAATTTGGGGCGCCTGGCTGGCTCAGTTGGAAAAGCGTGCAACTCTTGATCTTGGGGTCATGAGTCTGAGTCCCATGTTGGGTGCAGAGATTATTTAAATAAATAAAAACTTTAAAAAAAAATGCCTAAATTTAATGAAAGACATGGATATAAACATCCAAGAATCTCAACTCCAAGAAAGATGAACTCAAAAGGGAACCACACAAAGACACACTATAATCAAAACTTTCAAAAGAAACAGAAAGAATCTTGAAATCGGCAAGAGATAAGTGACTAATCACATACAAGGATCCACAATAACATTACAAGCAGATTCTCATCAGATACTTTGGAAGCCAAAAGACAATGTGTTGATTTACTGAAAAGAAAAAAAATATCCTACCAAGAATCCTACTATCTGACAAAACCGTCCTTCCAAAGTGAGGCAGAAATTAAGACATTCCCAGATAAATAAATCCTGAGGGGGTTGTGACCACCAGATATGCCCCACCAGAAATGCTTAAGGAAGTTCTACAAAGTGAAATGAAAGGACGCTAGATAATAATTCAAAACCATACTGAGAAATAAAACTCTCAATAAAGATAACTGCAAAGATAATTATAAAAGCTAGTATTATTCTAACAATGGTTTGTAATTACATTTTTTTGTTTTCTATAGGATTTAAGAGTCTAATATATTTAATGAAGAAAAACCAGTTAGTGCAAAATCTAGTATTAGTATAAATTTGGTTTGTAATTCTAAGTCTTCTCTTTACATAATTTGAGAGACTAATGCATTTGAATGAATTATTAGCTTATGTTTTAGGGCACACAATGTATAAAGAAATAATTTTGTGACATTAACATTAGAAAGGAGTGAAAATGGAGCTGTGAAAGGACACAATTTTTGTAAATTACTTAGGTTGGTACAAATTCAAATTAGAATAAAACTTTAGAATGTTAAATGCAATATCCATGACAACCACACAAAAAACAGCAATACAATATTCACAAAGAGAATGGAAATGAGAAAAGAATTTTAAAATTTCACTACAAAAAACAAGCTAAATTCAAAAGAAGGCAGTAATGTAGAAAAGAAGGGACAAAAAAGCTGTAAGGCATATAAAAAACAAGTAGCATGATGACAAAAGTAAGTCAGTCTCTATCAGTATTACTTTAAAGATAAATGGATTAAACTCTCCAATCAAAAGACAGAGACTGGCAGAAGATAAAAACACATGATCCAACTACAGGTGACCCTTGAACAATGCAGAGGTTAGGGCAGCTGACCCCATATGCAGTCGAAAATCTGTGTATACTTCTGACTCTACAGAAACTTAACTACTAATAGTCTACTGTTGACCAAAGCCTTACCAGTAACATAAACAATTGATTAATACATATTTTGTATGTTACATGTATCATATTCTTATAATAAACTAAGCTAGAGGAAAAAATATTAATTAAATCATAAAGAAGAGAAAATACATTTACAGTACTGCTGTAAAAAATCCACAAATAAGTGGACCCATACAGTTCAAACTCATGTTGTCAAGGGTGAACTATATATGCTGTCAACAAGAGACTCACATGAGATCCAAAGACACAAATGTGTTGAAAGTGAAAGGATAGAAAAAGATATTCCATGCAAATAAGTAACCAAAAGAGAGCAGGGGTACCTACACAAATATCAGATAAAACACTTTAAATCAAAAAAGGTTATAAGAGACAAAGAAGGACATTATAAAGGTTCAAAATAGTACTGAGATATAATAAAGTTTAGTTATGTAATGATAGACCATCAAATTATATGAGGCAAAACTGACAGAATTGAAGGGAAAAATAGACAGTTCTACAA
Source organism: Ursus maritimus (assembly GCF_017311325.1). NCBI lineage: Eukaryota > Metazoa > Chordata > Mammalia > Carnivora > Ursidae > Ursus > Ursus maritimus. Next base: position 27,325,422 of record NW_024423564.1, read on the forward strand.
AAATAGATGAAAACTTCAATACCCCACTCCTAATAATGGACAGAAAACCAGACAGAATATAAGTAAGGAAACAAAGGACTTAACAGAATAAATCAACTAGATCTAATAGACATATACAGAACATTCTAGCCAACAACAGAATACACATTCTTCTCAAGTATGAAGGGGACATTTTGTAGGATAGAGCATGTCAGGTCACAAATGGAAGTCTCAACAAAATTAAAAGGACAGATATCATTCAAAGTATCTTCTCTAACCACAACCAGATAAAATTGGAAATGAATAATGAAAGGAAAATTAAAAAATTCACAAGATTGTGGCATTAATTAAACAACAGATTTTTAAACAATCAATGAATCAAAGAAGAATTCACAAGGGAAATTAGAAGATAATTAGGAGACAAATGAAAACAAAAACACCACTTACCAAACCTTAAGAGACAGAGCCAAAGTGGGGCTAAGAGGTAAATTTACAGCTATAAATGCTTACATTAAAAAACAAAAAAGATCTCAAGTCAATAATTTAACTTCAAAACATAAGGAACTAGAAAAAGAAGAACAAGCTAAACTCAAAGCTAGTTGAGGGAAAGAAATAATAAAGATTACAGTAAAAATCAACAAAACGGAGAACAGAAAACAATGAAGAATATCAATGAAATGAAAAGTTAGCTCTTAGAAAAAATAAACAAAATTGACAAATCTTTAGCTGAGTAGATTAAAAAAACAGAGAACTCAAATTACCAAAATCAGAAATGAAAGTGGGGATAGCACTGCCAATTATACAGAAACAAAAGAGATTGTAAGAGAGTACTATGAATAACTGTATACCCACAAATTGAATAATCTAAATGAAATGGACAAATTCCTAGAAATACAAAACCTACAAAGACTATATAATGAAGAAATAGATCATAGGAATGACCTAAAACTAGTAAGAGGTTAAATCAGTAATCAAAACGTTCCCAACAAAGAAAAGCCCTGAACCTGATAGCTTCACTAGTGAATTCTACCAAATATTTAAAGAATATCAATGTTTAGGGGCACCTGGGTGGCTTGGTCATTTGAGCATCTGACTCATGATTTCTGCTCAGGTCATGATCTCATGGGTCATGGGATCAAGTAACACATCGGGCTCTATGCTCAGCAAGGAGTCTGCTTGAGATTCATTCCCTCTGCCTCTGCCCCTCCCCCACACTCTCTTTCTCCCTCTCTCAAATAAATAAAATAGAATAAAAAATACCAATGTAGGGGCGCCTGGGTGGCTCAGTCGTTGAGCGTCTGCCTTTGGCTCAGGGCGTGATCCCGGCATTCTGGGATCGAGCCCCACATCAGGCTCCTCTGCTGGGAGCCTGCTTCTTCCTCTCCCACTCCCCCTACTTGTGTTCCCTCTCTCGCTGGCTGTCTCTCTCTCTCTGTCAAATAAATAAATAAAATCTTTAAAAAAAAAAAATACCAATCTTTCTCAAACTGTTCCAAAAAAGTTGAGAGAACACTTTTTAACTAATTCTGAGACCAGTTTTAACCTGATACCAAAACCAGACAAAGACACTAATGGAAAACTACAGATCAATATCCCTTATGAACACTGATGCCAAAATCAATATAATATTAATAATCCAAATTCAGCAGTGTGGTAAAAGGATTATATGCTATGACCAAGTGCAATTTATTCCTGGAATGCAAGGGTGGTTCAACATGTAAAAATCAATGTAATATGCAGTATCAACAGAATGAAGAAAAAAAAACACATGATCATCTCAAATGATACAGAAAAGTTGACAAAACTCAACACCCTTTCATGATAAAAACACCAACAAACCAGGAATAAAAGAAAACTACCTTAACATAATAAAAGCCATATATGGAAAACCCACAGCTAACAACCTACTGAAAATGGTGAAAGACCGAAAGCTTTTCCTCTAAGATCAGGAACAAAACAAGGATGCCCCTTTTCACTTCTATTCAACACAGTACTAGAAGTTCTGGCCAGAGCAATCAGTGTCCATCAGTATAAATGGATAAGCAAAATGTGTTATATACAGAGAACAGAATATTATTCATTCTTATAAAGGAAGTAAATCCTGCAATATGCCACAACATGGATGAACCTCAAGAACATTATGCTAAGTGAATTAAGCCAGTCACAAAAAGACAAATAATGTATGATTCCACTTACAAGAGGTACTTAGGATAGTCAAAATCATGGGACAGAAGAAAGTAGAATGATGGTAGCTCATCTATGAGCTGGGGATGAGGGGCTGGGGGGGATGAGGAGAGGGGATAATGGGAGGTATTGTTTAATGCGTATAGAGTTTCAGTTCCGATATTATCCTACATGTCCCTTAGGCTCTGTTTTTTTTCCGAATCTTTTTTTCTCTCTGTTGCTCAGACTGAGTAATGTCCTTGCTCTATGTTTCTTTCTTATTTTTTTAATAATTTTTATTTTGTTATATTAGTCACCATACAGTACATCCCCAGTTTTTGATGCAATGTTCCATGATTCATTATTTGCATATAATACCCAGGGCACCATGCTCTATGTTTCAAGCTCATATTTTTACACACACACACACACACACACACACACACACACACACACACAACCAATGGGTATTATTCAGCCACAAAAAAGAAAAACAGTATCTTACTCTTTCAATCTGCTTTTCCATTTCTTTATGCTGTTCAAGATGAATTTTCTTGGCCTTTTCAAAAGCTAAACAAATTTTCTCATGTTCTGTATTGATATTGGTTTCTAGACTTCTTATTTTTTCATTCTTTTCCTAGAAATACAAAAACACCTTAAAAGAAAATAACTGAGAACTAGTTTTATGTAGAAGTACATAAGTAAAGCATTGAATTTGTCATACTCTATTCTTTGAAGAATCACAGTAGTTAATATGTAAAATTTCAAAAATATTTAAACACTTATTGAGAAGACAAAATGGTTATTTTTAAAAACTGTATCAAAATGAAAAGATTTAACTATTTTAAAACACTGAAGAGAATATCAAAGAAGTATACTATTTCCTTCAATTCTACTAGAATAAAAATCGGAAATTACAGAATACTTGACATATAAGTCTATAAACTTAAAAATACATAAACAAAAAATGAATCATCAGAAAAGTTCAGTAGAATTTATACTTCCCTATTTGGTATACTGTACAACAATGACACTAAAACAAACATGCTGTCACAAATCAAGTGCCTTAAAGTCACAGTGAATTTGTAGCCAAACAGTAATTTTTACCATAAGCTCCTGTTCTAGTTCTGCATTTTTTGCAGCAATAGAGGAATAAGCAACTATTTTTTCTTCCAGCTGTTTCTCGAGAGTTAAAAGTTGAGAACATTTCTTTGTCATCTGAAAACACATTGAAATAAATTTAAAAAAAATTTTTTTTAAATTACTTTTAAAGATAAGTGACAATTTAGAAGAAAAATAGTGAAGGGAAGATCAGGTATATGACAGATTGTTCCATCTATGTAATACATAAGTAGTTTAATTCTTACCCCTTTGTCCAAACAGGATTGCATCCTAACCCATTTCTTAAAAGTAGCTGCTAAAGACCGAAATTACAGGTGCTTGGGTAGCTCAGTCACTTAAGTGTTTTCCTTTGGCTCAGGTCATGATCCCAGGGTCCTGGGATCGAGCCCCACATCGGGCTCCTTGCTCAGAGGGGAGCCTGCTTCTCTCTTTCCCTCAGCTCATGCTCTCTCTGTCTCTCAAATAAATATTTAAAAAAAAAAAAAAGGAAACAACCCATTCAAACCATGCCTGAAGTGCTCCTCAGATATAGGAAAAGAAATCAAATATTTAAAAAATAAAATTAAAAAAAGACTGAAATTAGTATAATAACATGTTAAAAGTAGCTACTTCTGGTGGTGGAATTATTAATGATTTATTTTCTTCTTTGTCCTTTCTGTATTTTCAACAAGATTGTGCTAATTTTGTAATCGGAACAGTTTATTAATCTCAGTACTAGATAATCTTCTAAGTAAGCTGATAGCAAGAATTTAGATGCAGACTGACTAAATTTCCTTTTCCATTACCCACATAATATAAGTTTTTCCTTGGTGTAGGCTACAGATTTTAAAACGAGAAATCAGACATTTTAAAAGTACTCCTACAGGGGCGCCTGGGTGGCTCAGTCATTAGGCGTCTGCCTTCGGCTCAGGGCGTGATCCCACCGTTCTGGGATCGAGCCCCACATCAGGCTCCTCCGCTGGGAGCCTGCTTCTTCCTCTCCCACTCCCCCTGCTTGTGTTCCCTCTCTCGCTGGCTGTCTGTCAAATAAATAAATAAAATCTTTAAAAAAAAAAAAAAAGTACTCCTATAGACAGCATCAGCCTCAGTTTAAAGTGTGAATTTATCATATACACATATGGTCCTGGTCTATAATTACCTAAAAAGGCATCCTTGTTCTATCCTCAATAGAAATGAAGATCAAATATTCACAAAACACACATTATGCACTTTTCAAAATGTAATCCAAGCATATCTGCATCATTTTCATATGCAGTTGTTCACAAAAGCAGATTCCTGAGCTTGACTCCATACCTACTGAATCAGAATCATTAGAACAGTACCCAGAAATCTACATGTTTAACAGGCTTCCCAGCCTGTTCTGCTGTTAGCTAACATTCAAAATCCTCTATTATCACTCCTTTTCTTCCAGTTACATAATCCAAATTCTTGACTTGTAAATGTGTATTAGCCATATTAACTTATACTTGGAAGAAATAGTAGACTGCAATACATTAGAAGTTCCACCATATTTGAGACCTGTCAGCCACTAGAGAGTAACTTCTTACTTTTAACATAGGTTAAAACTCAAGGGTTTCCAAATATAATTTTAAAAGAATTTATAACTGATGTATAAATCTGGACTTACACATACAACATTTATAAAACTCTATAATACCTTTTTCCTTGTCTCCAAAGTTAGTATACATAAACAGCTAATTCAAGCTTACTTCACTTTCCAGTTTGCTAGAGTTTGAAGCTTTCTCCAGTAGCTCCTCTTGTATCAGCTGAAACTGACTTGTTCTGTGGGCCATGTTAACCTTCAAATCAGAATTCTCAGCTTCTATTTGCATCAACTTAGTACGTAGTTCTTCTATTCCAGAAGCAAGTCTTTGCCTTTCTCTTTCATATTGCTTATTCATAGTATGTTGATTTTGGTCTTTTATTCTTTCCCCTAACAAACAAAAGGAAAATTGTTCTGTATAAAACTTAAAGAATAAAAACCTATTCAATGTTGAAAGATTTAATCATAAACAAAGTTTAATTTCTCATCTAAAGAATACTAAAGGGAATGGAGAATGAGACATACGTTAAGGAAAATATAATGAAGGAACATGGTAAGTAAAGTACTTTCTATAATTAAGTATATAACAAAGTAGGAATAAATACTTCTGAATCACTCACTTTTCTAGACTATTCCTTCATACCAGAAAGAGTCCTTCTCTCACTATAAAAGTTCCCATTTTTTGGATAAAAAACATTGAAAAAAAAATCATTGTTTAAAAAAAAGTTGTCCTGTTTCCATAAACTTAAGTTGACCATAAAATTTCTCTGGATAACTTGGCATCATTAAGAATATTTTGATGTAGGGGCACCTGGGTGGCTCAGTTGGTTAAGCATCTGCTTTCAGCTCAGGTCATGATCTCAGGGTCCTGGGATCAAGCCCCCCATCAGGCTCCCTGATCAGCTGCGGGTCTGTTTCTCCCTCTCCCTTCTGCCCCTCCACCCACTTGTGTTCTCTCTTTCTAGCCCTGCTTTCAAATAAATAAATAATCTTTTTTTTTTTTTAAAAAGGAATATTTTCATGTATTGTATACAGATGCAAGTTCAAAAGCTGAAGATGGAATCTTTCCTAGTCTAAACTAGCTCATGAGAATTCAGTGATGCTTTTTGAAACTACCGAGGGCTATCAAAGATAGTTGTTCCAACACGTCCTTTCTCCACTACAAACATATGAACCTACTCCCACCTAAAAGTGACTGAGCTTTCAGGAGTGCCTTAAAAAGGCATAATGTGTATGACTGCATGAGAACACACATAGGTATGGAAATATGTAGAGATGCACTATGCCTTCAAGGGTTGCGTAAGTAGCCAATTCCTATCAATTCTACATATCCCTAATATTTCACTTTCTAGGCTATCTATCTATCATTAGCTCTATACTCTTTGATATAAGAGAATTTATAACATATTTATCAACACCTCTAATAACTAGCATTCACTCTGCTAATAATCTCATCACGCATCCCTATTCTCTCTAATCACTTAGCTATCTAATTCTCTCTGCTGTCATTTTTCCTACCACCAGCCAATCATATTTGAAGATAGACCATGATAGTTAAAGATACATACGTTAACCACTAGGGCAAGCATTAAGAAAATAAAGAGATATACTTAACTAATCAATAGTGAAGACAAAAATAGAATACTAAAATACAACTGATCCAAAAGAAAGCAGGAAAGATGAATAAAGGCCATTAGAATAAATAGCAAATACCAAGATAACAGTTTCTCTCTCCCTCTCTCTTTGCTCCCCCACTCTCTCTCTTAAATATTTAAAAAAATAATAAATAAAAATGTACTTGACTGAAGTAAAATTTGCTTACAATAAGATGTACCTATTTAAAATATAAAGTTTGATATGTTTTGACAAATGTTTGGTTTTTTCATAAGTTTATACTTTGTAACCATCACCACAATCAAGACATCTAACATTTCCATCAGAAGACAAACAACCAACAGACACATGAAAAAATGTTCAACATCACTAATCATCAGAGAAACGTAAATCAAAACCTCAGTAAAATACCACCTCACACCTACCAGAATGGCTAAAATCAAAAACACAACACTGTTGGTGGGAATGCAAACTGGTGTAGCCACTTGGAAAACAACATGGAACTTCCTTAAAAAATTAAAAACAGAATTATTATATGATCTTGTAATTCCACTACTGGGTATATACCCAAAGAAAATGAAAACACTAATTCAAAAAGATATATGCACCCCTATATTTATTGAATTTATTTATAATAGCCAAGATATGGAAGCAACCCAAGTGTCCATTGGAAAATGAATGAATAAAGAAGATGGGGTGTGTGTGTGTGTGTGTGTGTGTGTGTGTGTGTGTGTGTAATGGAATATTACTCAGCCATAAAAAAGAATGAGATCTTGCCATTTGCAACATGAATGGACCTAGAGGATAGAATAGTAGGTGAAATAAGTCAGACAGAAAAAGATATATACTGTATGATTTCACTCACATGTGAAATTTAAGAAACAAATGAACAAAGAAAAAAAGACAAACACTCTTAAATATGGAGAACAAACTGGTGGTTGCCAGAGGGTCGGGGAAAGAGTTAAATAGATGAAAGGGACTAAGAGCACACTTGTCAAGATGAACACTGAGTAATGTATAGAAATGTTGAATTACTACATCTGTACACCTGAAGCTAACATAACATGCTATGTTAATTATACTTCAATTTAAAAAAACCCAAAAACCTGAAAATCATTTCCCTTAGGATCCCTTGTACTCCTTCTCAATTTTCTTTGGGTTTAATTATGTCTTTAATTTTTCTTACAGTGAAAGCTTAGATTATTGATTTTAAACATTTCTTCTTTTCTAATGTAAGTATTTAAAGGTATAAACTTATTTTAGGCAATGCTGTAGCTGCATCCCACAAATTTTTATATGTTGTATTTTCATTTTATTTACTTCAAAATATCCTATAATATCTCCTGTGTGTGTTGATTTACAAATATTTAGAATTTTCCAGGTATTTTTTTGTTATTAGTAGTGGACATAAGGTTGTTTTTCTTAAACAACCTAATTCATGAATGAACCTGATCTCAGTTTTTAAAAATGTTTTGAGACTTAGTTTATTGGCCAGCATATGGACTATCTTGATGAATATTTTAAATACATTTGAGAAAATTGTGTATTCTGGTGATTATTGTGTAGAGTAAATGTCAATCATATTAAACTTGTTTATAGTACTTAAGTCTTCTTTCCCCTTAATGATTTTCTGTGTACTTGTTCTATCAATTACTGAGAAAGTAGTTTTGAAATCTTCAGATATATATGCAGGTTTGTTCATTTATCCTTCTAGTTCTGTCAGTCTCAACTCTGCTTTGTCTGAAATTAATACAGTTATTCCAGCTATTTTTTATTGATATATAATTGACACATAACATTGTATTAGTTTCAGGTGTAAGACATAACGATCTCATATGTGTATATATTTTGAAGTGATTACCACAATAAGTCTATTTAACATCCATCATCACATATAGTTACAAATTTTGGGGAGGGATGAGAGCTTTTAAGATCTACTCTCTCAACAATTTTCATACATATAATACGATACTGTTAACTAACTATACATTACATCTCCAGGACTTGTTTATCTTAGAACTGAAAGTTTGTACCTTTTGACTACATTTACCCATTTTCCCCACCCCTACTTCCTGCCTCTGGCAAACACTAATTTGTTCTCTATGAGTTTGTATTGTTGTTTTGACATTTCATACATAAGTGAGATCATACAGTATGTCTTTCTCTGCCTGACTTCTCATTTAGCCTAATGTCCTCAAGGTTCATCCATGTTGTCACAAGTGGCAGGGTGTCTTTTTTATGGCTGAATAATATTTCATTGTATATATGTGTGTGTGTGTGTGTGTGTGTGTGTATTTTCTTTATCCATTCATCTGTTGATGGATGCTTAGGTTGCTTCCATATCTTGGCTATTGTAAATAATGCTGCAATGAACATAGGAGTGCAGACATCTTTTCAAGATAGTGATTTCAGATGTCGGGTAAATACTCAGAAGTGGAATTACTGCAACATATGGTAGTCCTATTTTTAATTTTTTGAGGAACTTCCATACTGTTTTCCAAAGTGGCTGTACCAATTTACATGCTCACCAACAGGGCACAAGGGTTCCCTTTTCTCCACATCCTCATCAATGCTTATTTCTTATCTTTTTGATGATAACCATTCTGACATTGTGGTTTTGATTTGCATTTCCCTGACGATGAGCGCTGTTAAGCATCTTTTCATGTGTTTGTTGGCCTTCTGGATGTCTTCTTTGGAAAATTGCTTATTTAGATCCTCTGCCCATTTTTAAAACATATTTTATTTACTTTAGAGAGAGAGAGTGAGCTGGGGGAGGAGCAGAGGGAGAGGGACAAACGGACTTCACACTGAGTGTTGAGCCCAACTTGGGGCTCTATCCCATGACCCTGAGATCACGACCTGAGCTGAAATCAAGAGTCAGATGCTCAACTGACTGAGTCAATGCCCCATCTCTGTCATTTTTTAATTGAATTTTTTTGTATTGAGTTGTATGAGCTTTTATGTATTTTGGATATTAACTCCTTACCACATATGATTTACAAATGCTTTCTCCCACTTTATAGGTTGTCTTTTCTTTTGCTGGATAGAAGCTTTTTAGTTTGATATAGTCCCACTTGTTTATTTTTACTTTCTTGGTTTTGATTTTGGTGTCAAATCCAAAAGAAAATCATCACAAGACTGATATCTAGGAGTCTTCTCTTGTATTTTCTTCTAGAAGTTTTATGGTTTCAGGTTTTATATTCAAGTCTGTAATTCATTTTGAGTTTTTTTTAAATAATACTTTTAAATTATATTATGTTAGTCACCATACAGTACATCCCTAGTTTTTGATGTAAAGTTCTCTGATTCATTACTTGCGTATAACACTCAGTGTACCATGCAATACGTGCCCTCCTTACTATCCATCACCAGCCTAATCCATTCCCCCACCCCCCTCCCCTCTGAAGCCCTCAGTTATTCTATTTCATTCTTTTGCATATGGCTTTTCAGTTTTCCTGACACTGTCTACTGAAAAGACTATCCTTATCCTATTTAATGCTCTTATCTCCTTTGTTGTAAATTAATTGACCCCATATACACAGGTTTATTTTTGTGCTCTCTATGCTGTTCCATTGATGTATATGTTGGTTATTAATGCCAATACCATACTGTTTTGATTACTAAAGCTTTGTAAGTTTGAAATTAGGAAGTGTGATGCCTCCAGCTTTGTTTTACTTTCTCAAGATTACTTTGGCTATTTGGGGTCTTTTGTGGTCCCATACAAATCTTAGGATTGTTCTACTGTTCTATAAAAAATGCCACTGGAGGATGCCTGAGTGGCTCAGTTGGTTAAGCATCTGCCTTCGGCTCAGGTCATGATCCCAGGATCCTGGGATCGTACCCCACATTGGGCTCCCTGCTCAGCAGGGAGTCTGCTGCTCCCTCTGCCCCTTCCCCCACTCATGCTTGTGCTCCCTCTCTCTGAAATAAATAAAATCTTAAAGAAAAAAAAAGACTTAGAATTCAAAAATTCAATTTAATACACTCACCTAATTGATTATCTCCTAGTTTTACCGGTTCTGTCTCTAAACTATTTATTTTGCCACTTTCTTGTTTGCCATTACAAGCAAGAAGACTCTTAGACAACTGATTTGCAGCCAGGTTTGCCTGAAGCTTTTGAATTTCTGCCTCTTTTATTGCAAGCTTAATCCTGGAACAAAATGAGATACACCAAAAATTTTTAGAAAGATCCTATACAAATATCTCATAACGTTTTTACCTTTTAAATCAGCAAAAATTTACTCTGATATTTGTTAACTACTGGGCAGAATGTGGAAGTTCTTATATACCATTCATTGGAATGTAAACTGGTTCAGCTACTTTAAAAATTTGATAGTACCTAGTAAAACTAAAAATGTCCACATATCATGACCTAGCAATTTCACTTTTAGGAATATACACTGGAGAAACTCTGGCATATTGTAAAAGGAAACATGTAAAAGTATGTACTTTGCAGCACTGTTTGTAACAGAAGAACTAGAAACAAGGTAACTATCAATAAATAGTGATACAATTATAGAATAGATGGGGCGCCTGGGTGGCGTAGTCGCCTGGGTGGCGTAGTCGCCTGGATGGCACAGTCGTTGGGCATCTGCCTTCGGCTCAGGGCGTGATCCCGGCGCTCTGGGATCGAGCCCCACATCAGGCTCCTCCACTAGGAGCCTGCTTCTTCCTCTCCCACTCCCCCTGCTTGTGTTCCCTCTCTCTCTCTGTCAAATGAATAAATAAAATGTTTTTTTAAAAAAAAACAATTATAGGATAGACTCCTATACAGCTATTAAAACTAACCATACTAATCCATCCATTGATGAGTCATTCTAACTACCTACCTCAAAATGTATGAATTTAAAAAATAATGCTGAGTGAAAAAGCAAAATTACAAACAATATAAGCACACAGTATATTTTCCATGTGTGGATGTAAACATATACAAAATGAACTGAAGAATATACACCAATTCAGGATGGTGGATACTTAGGAGAAGAATGAGACTAGTGGGAAGGAACATCCCTTAGTTCCTTAGTTTAGAACATCCCCAAATGTTTTTAGTTCTAAACACATTTGAAAAAAATATCATGAATGTTAAGAAGAATCAGTTCTTAGCTGTGGAAACAGATACTTGTTATAATACTTGCAGAACTTTTCAGTACATTTTTCATCTTCTCAAAATTTTAATTTAATTACCAATTTTAAAAAAACACTGTATTTGCTACAACTTCAGCATCTGAAAACCATACCTCAATTCGGAAATCACCATTTTATTTGCCTCACAGCAGCCAATGTAATTGTCTTCCTTGTTTGACAAACTACTCATCTGGTGTTTAGAAAGAGATGATTTAAAGCCAAACATTTCTCTTTTTAACTGCAAATTTAAAACAAACATATATAAACTTACAGCATCTTCGATGTAATTGTTTTATTATTCAGAACTCCAATTTTTAAAAATTGTGTGAATAGAAACAACCCAACGTCCATCAATAGGATAAATGTATAGATACATTATGAAATATTAAGATAACAGGAAAACCACAAATTAAAATAAACCTGCATTATATAAATCATTTGGAGACACTATATAACACAACATTAAGTGAAAAACAACAGAGGCATATGTAGTACTTTCCAAAATATATTAGTTATATATGTTTTTCTAGAGCATTCTTACGTGGCAATATTTAAAATATAGACAAGAAGGATACACATGAGTTTCAGAATAGTGCCTACCTCTGTGGAGAGATGAAAAGGATTGGGATCTAACAGTACATAAAGAGGCTTTATTTATCTGTAAAATTTTATTCTAAAAAAATCTGAAGTGGATATCACAATATGTTACTCAGATTTAGCAAATGGTGTGCTGCATTGGTCTCTGCTTTTCTGTATGTTTGAACAATAGAGAATATTTTAAATTAGTTGTGAAAAGGGGCAAGATTAGCACTTAATGACTACTATCTTCAAAGTATAACCAAACCAAGCTTTCTAGAAATGAAGAAAATTCACATTTCCAAACTATGTTATTCTTAGCATTGCATGAAACACAGGATCAAACATATATTACCATACCAACTTCAGAATCACATATAAAGTAATCCTTGATATTGAGTCAAATGAGAATATCAATTTAAAATGAATGCTATCGGGGCGTCTGGATGGCTAAGCATCTGCCTTTGGCTCAGGTCATGATCCCAGGGTTCTGGGATCAAGCCCCACATCGGGCTCCCTGTTCAGCACGGAGCCGGCTTCTCCCTCTCCCTCTGCTCCTCCCCCACTCAGTCTCTCTCTCACTTTCAAATAAATAAGATCTTTAAAAATTTTTTTTAAAAATGAATACTATCTGCATTAATTACTATCAGATTTCAAAAGCAAACAGTACATTAAAAACCTAAGCAAATAATCAGGATCCTAGGAAAGTAGACACAGCAGAGGGCTGGGAACCAAGAATCATACATTCTAGTTTTAATTCTGCTACTAGCTAGTTGTAAAATTTATTACTTCCTTGGCGTTATATTTCTTCATCAATAAAGTGATGGTGTTGAATCAGATGATTTCTAAGGTCCCTTTCAGCTTGTTAATTCCATGACAGTTTAAAATTGGTAAGAGTCTACCACTCATTCAAATGTATTTGAAACAGCCATGACACATTTATATACAGTTTTCTCCTGATCTCCCCTTTAGTTTACACCTATCAATAATGGATTTCTGCGACAGTTATACTTACTTTCTTCCTAATCTCACTTACATATGGTCATATATATAACTGAAAGAGAAGTGGTGGCCAGCTGCTATCAGAAAAACATTTTAATGTTCTGTGCATTCTAGTAAGTACATGAAAAGTTGCACATTATTAGTCATTAGAAAAATGCAAATTAAAACCACAATGTGATACCACTTATACTCACTAAGATGGCTATAATCTAAAAGACGGATAATAAAAAATGTTGGCTAGGATGCAGAAAAACAGGACCCCTCGTACATTCCTGGTGAGGATGTAAAATGGTAGAGCCACTTTGGAAAACAGTTTAACACAACTTTACCATATGACCCAGAAATTCCACTCCTAGGTATCAAGAGAAATGAAAGTATGTCCGCACAAAGAGTTGTATGCAAATATTCATAGCAGCACTATCCTTAACAGTCCAAAAGTGGAAGCAATCCAAATGTCTATCTATTGGTGAATAAATAAAATGTGGCATATCCATACAATGGAATAACACTCAACAATAAAAGGAAATGAAGTACTGATTGATACATTTCACAATGATCCCCTCAAATTTTTAGAATGCAAGAGACCATATATTGTATAATTTTATTTCTAAGAAATGCTCAGAAAAGACAAATCTCTAGAGACAGAAAGTAGATTAGTGGTTCCCTAGGGGTGGGTGTGGGTACAGGAATTAATTATATATAAACAGGCACAAGGGATCTTTGGGGGAATGATAAAAAATGTGTGAAAACTAGATTGTGGTATTGTTAAAAAACTTGTAAGTTTACTAAAAATAATTGAACGGTACAATTAAGATCAGTGAATTCTGTAGTATGTCAATGTTACCTGAATAAAGCTATTTTTAAAAAATCCTGTATCGTTCTTACATATGGCACCTCAGAGACTAAGAAAGGGTGGAAGAGTAGAAAGCTTAAGTGCAGAAAAAGAAAAGGGATTAGACAGAAAGGAAATTCATGATGGAAAATACAGATTTGTATGTATGTATGTACAGATTTGATATATGTATGTATGAATGAATGAATAAATAAATACTTATAAAGTAACCACAAGACAACAACCTCTTCCAAAGCACTTCAGTAAAATTTTCTTTTTCACCCATACTTACTGGCAACTGGGACATCACTTTTTCCAAACTTCTCAGTTCCACCCTTGAACTATCTATTTCTTGTTGACACAAATCCAGTCGCTCATTCTGTGTTGCAACACGGACCTTTAATTCTCGGTTTTCATTCATTAGAGAAAATTTTTCTCTAAGTACTTCTTCTTTGTCCTCTAATTCACTCTCCAGCTTCAGAATACTTTGCCTAGATTCAGTTAGTTGTGCCATAACTTCTGAATTTTTCACTGCCATGATCCTTAATTTTTCTCTTCCATTGTTATTTTCCTCTTTTAACTGCCTATGAAGAAAAAAGCATAAAAGTGAAAATAAAATATACATTTTTAGTAGTCATATTTAATCTCACTTTTAAAATATTTTAAAGCCTTAATTCTAGAATAGTAACATCTGCTCATATTTACTAAGTGCCTACTTTCTGCACGCCAGGAACTCACAACTTTATGTGGGTAGCACTATTAGCATTCTCTATAGATAAGGAAACCAAGGCATAGAAAGGTTATGAAACTTTGCCAGTGTCTCACAGTAAGTAGGAGGGCAGGATAACTCCATTATATTCAAAGCACTTCTGCTCCCTTTCGAAAAATGTTAAGACAGGAGATCTAACTCCAAAATCCTAATTCAACATACCGCAACATCAAGAAAGTTTTAGATTATGTAAGGAAAAACCATGAACTATTAGCCACAACTCCAAAAGACAGTAATCAATCATTAACTGATTACTAGGCATTATTTTCAAATATATATACATATATGTATATGTATATACACCTATAAAAACATGTCAAACATTAGAACAATGTAATCTTTAGAACTGTTGGTGAATGGATAAAATGGATAAATAAAATGTGGTATACCCATACAGAAGAATAATATTCAACAATAAAAAAATGAAATGCTGATATACATCACAATGCATCAGTTTCCTTTTTCACCAGTTTCATCAGTTTCCTTTTTAATGTCTCTGAAATGAGAAGCCTGGACTTATTTTACTAACCAGCTACTGTCACACTACAAAGACATTATGTGTGTGCTGATTTTCTCTAACTATATGCAAAGCAAATATGCTGATCATATTACTCTGTATTTACTAGTATATTAATAGCAACATTTTATTGATTAAAAATCCTAACGTTATACCTAGAACACAATTTTAGTCATGAAACCTATCTTTCTATGTAATTTAAGGCTATAATTGCAATATACAAAATATTCTATATTAAAATGTTTCAGTTCTTTCTCCATTTCCACACAAAAATCCTTTTTCCACGACAGGATACTGTACCTTAATTTCTCTTTCAGAATTTCAAGGTCACTTTTATATAGACCACACTTTTCCTGTAGCCTTTTATTTTCTTTTTCACAGCTAATTAGATTTTTCTCTAATATTTCTTCTTCAACTTGAACCTAAAACAATAATTTGTTTTAAGTGGACATACTATTGTGGTCATAAATTTTAGATGTTTCAAACTAAAAAGTAGTGATTTCAGAAATAAGCAGGAAAGTAGAGTAAGTATTCCATATGTTTAAGTCCCCCGTCTTGTAGCAAAAGGAGCAAAGGAAACTTCCTGGGCAGTAACAAAGGACAGGGAGGGGGATTCTACCACCTGTCCAGAAATGGTTAAAAGCCTGTGACAGCAGCAATGGCACTACCATCTGAAAGCAAGTGTTCTGGGCTCACAGGGGCAAGGCAAGCAACTCATGTAGGGATGCTGCATCAAGTTATTGAAGGCTAACTATACTGCAAATGTTCCGGAGAAAGACTTTTTGAAATTTTAGCCACTGAATACTCCCACTGAAATCACAGTCCAAATCTAAGACAGATAAAAGTCAAGCACCCAGGGAGTGCCTGGGTGGCTCAGTCGGTTAGGCCTCTGCCTTTGGCTCAGGTCATGATCCCAGGGTCCTGGGATCCAGCCCATGGGACTCCCTGCTCAGCGGGAAGTCTGCTTCTCCCTCTGCCCCTCCCCGCTGCTCATTCTCTCTCTCTCAAAGAAAAAAATAAAATCTTAAAAAAAAAGTAAAGTGCCCAGGTTGGAGTGGTGGGAGAGGAGGGCTAGGAGAGGACGGTAGATCTGTCCCACTTTCTCTGTTATATCTACTTAATTATAGGGCTCTGCTGATCACGGTTTGAAACTGATAATCCCAAGGAGAAGTGTGAAAAAATCATCTTACGTTTTCTTCTCTTTCCTGTATAAAGTCCTCCCTCTTTCTGAGGATATTCCCCCCATAGGATATTCCCCCTGCCTCCCCCTACAGATTACCTTATTAAAAATCCCTTCTATGCTATTTCATTCCCACAGGGACTTTCTCCAAGTCTTTCAAAACAGTGATCTGATTAATTTACACTTAAGACTAGTACCTAACAGGATCTCGATTTTTAAATTTTTCTAATTGAAATATAGTTGACACAAAATGTTATATTAGTTTCAGGTGTTTAACACAGTGATTCAGCAACTCTATATGCTATGCTCACCACATGTGTAGCTCCCATCTGACACCATGCAACACTATTACAATACCACTGACTATTCCTTATGCTGTGCTTTTCATCCCTGTACCTTATTCATTCCCTAACTGGAAGCCTATTCCTCCGTCTCCCCTTCACCCATTTTGCCCTCTCCCTGCTCCTTCCATCTCTGTGAACCATCAGTTTGTTTTCCTTATTTATAGGTCTGATTTTGCTTTTTGTTCATTTTTTAGATTTCACATATAAGTGAAATCATATGGTATTTGTCTTTCTTCTTAAATTTTTATTTATTTAAAAGACTTTGTTTATTCATTTGAGAGAGAGAGAGAGACTGAGAGAGAGTACAAGAGCGGGGTAAGGGGCAGAGGGAGAAGCAGGCTCTCCACTGAGCAGGGAGCCCGATGTGGGGCTTGATCCCAGGACCCTAAGATCATGACCTGAGCAGAAGGCAGATGCTTAACCAACTAAGCCACCCAGGCACCCCTCTTATTAATTTTTAATAATATTTCTTCTTCCCTTCTACCTTTCTTTGAACAGAATCATTAACTTCTTGTTTCAATTATTATCTCAAGATGAAAGTCTCTCATATTAGTGTCTATTGACCAGACAGACCTCCCTTCTGAGCTCAACATCTGAATATTCAGCATGTGGCCTTCCTCCAAACAGGTTTTATTATCCTTGTGGTATTACTTGAAAATATTTAATGAATGTAATAAAGCCACTATACTACTATGCAGAATTTGTTCAAGGAATCTTCCCTCTGAAAAACAGAAGTAAGACCCTCCCAGGGTGGTAGGTCCAGGGAGACCGACTGAAGACTATACAATCTACTCTGCCTTCATTTTCATCGAGGTGATGGGAACAAATTTTGTTTCTTTTTTTTTCTAATTTTTTTTATTTTTTAAATATTTTATTTATTTGAGAAAGAGAGAGTGAGTGAGTGAGTGAGTGAGTGGGGAAGAGAGCACAAGCCAGCTTGGGGGGAGAGCCAGGGAGAGGGAGAAGCAGACTCCCTGCTGAGCAAGGAGCCCAATGCAGGACTCAATCCCAGGACTCTGGGATCATGACCTGAGCCAAAGGCAGACGCCTTAGACTGAGCCACCCAGGTGCTCCCAAATTTTCTGTTTCTACGTCTACGGCTCCAACCTCTGCTCACTCACCTCATCTTTCTCTGCATTTTTTTCCCTTTCTCTATATATTGTTCTTCCCCTTGTCTCCATTCTTTCCCCACTTTGGATACAAAAAGTTTTTTGCTCATTATGAGAAGATTGTAAACACCAGCCTTAACCAGTATCTATAAATTCTTTATTCCAACAAATTTATTATAAGGTCATAAAAATTATTCCCTGCTTTAACTCTAAGCAAACATATTCTATTTATGTCTATTTTTATATTTAGAATATAGACAGTAACACAAAACACTGAATTGGCACATCTACTTCTTACCTTTTCCAGTTTTTCTGCCACTTTTTCTTTATAATGTTGGAAAGCTTTACTTAGCTCTTCAGCATTATACAGTGCTTCATTCCTTTGTCGTTCAGCTCTAAAGTTTAAAAAGGGATGATTAATAAAAGTAAAGAATGCTCTGTATTTGACTAGTGAAACTCCAAAGTAACCTGTATTTTATTATAAGGAAAAATTAGAGATGAGCAGTACTAAAAAAGAATAGTAGGCTTAAACTGCAGAATGAATAGAGACTACAAAACCTTCCTATTATCGATATGAAAAATAAAATACAAAACACATACACTTTGAAACATACATACATTCCTATGTTTTGGCAATTTTTTCTTTATCTGGAAAAGACAAGACTAAGGGAAGTGGCCTAGAATGTATAAATTTTCAAACATCAATTATTACATAATCAGTCCACTGTGTAGTATATTCAAAATACTCAGTAAATCCTGTGACCTTTGCAAAGGGCAAGTAAATTTTCAAAAAGGTATTTCAGAAGACATATCTAAAAGATATAAAAACCTGAACAACAAAATCCAGCCACTACAAAGCACTGCCTTAGTTAACCCTGACCTTTCCTCATACTTTTCACATTGAACTGAGACTACTGGGCTGAAATGTAGTCAATATCATACCCACACCTAAAAATTTTTCTATTATTAAAACCTCTTCTCATCATATTCTTTCCAGTGTAAGGGAGATTAGTGATTCTCCTCTTATCAAGGGTGAATTCTTCTATACTCTGGATCTCAGCTCTTCCCTTTTAGGGACGTCCTCTACCTTCTTCTCTACTGGTTTACAGATTCAGTGGAAGTGTCTCTTACTTTCTAAATCTATGTGGTTCTTAAATTTGGATCGCAACTATGGACATCAGAAGTGTTTATTTGATTCCAAAGTTTCAGATAAATGGAAAGAGTTTAAACAATTGGGCATTTATCTGAAAATCTAAAAGAAGATATTCCATTATTTAGTTTGCATAGCTAGAGTTCAGAGAGCAAAGCATACCTGTATTTCTCACTTAAACAAACAAAACCCTCCTATGTGCTTTCCTCTCTCATCCTTCCTTTCAAGACAAACTTCAAAACTTTTACACTTATCTACTCTTCCTTACCACCAATTTTTTAAAAAAGTTAAGACATATTTCAGCCACATAGAAAAGTATACATAAACATATCCATGTACTCCCAATCCAGCTTTAATGCATCTTCTCGATTTTTGCCTTATGTGGCAGTTTTTTAAACCAAACAAAGCATTATATACATTAGAGCTGAAGTCCCTGTGTGTCCCTTCCAAATCCCATTCCCGACTTCTTCCAAAGAGGTAACCCTAATCTTTTTTTTATTACAATAGATTTTGTATATCACATATTAACCTAAACCCACGAATAATACATCACAGTTCATTTATTCCAAGAGGCACACTGTTTTCACAATTTTAACATCTCTATAATTGGTATGTGTTCTATAATTAATGGTATAGGATAGTTTCGTGGTGATATTTTTTCTTAGTGATTACCTAAATAATGGTGCACCTTAAAATCTGTGTAATCTTACATTAAATGAGACATAATAGTTTCTCTCATGTTTTTATACTTTATACGACCATACTGTATCTATATAGCATACACTATATATATCCTTCTGCAGACTGCTTTTATTCAGTATTGTTCAAGAACTATGTCCATCTTTACGACTATAGTTCATTTTAAAAAATCTAGCAACTATTCTATTGCATGAAAATACTGTAATTTATTTATTCATTTTTCATTTGATAGACACTGAGGTTGTTTCCAGCTTATACAAACATGGGGCATCCCAGTGCCACAGCTTCTTGGCAACATGTGGGAGAGTTTCTTTAAGATAAGTAAGAGCTAAATTGCTAGATACTTTCCAAAGTATTTCAAAGTTGAAAGTACTAGGTAGGAGCACCTTCAACTTTATCAAATCTTTTCTAAAAAATTAGTACAGCAGGTGTATCAATGTATACTCCCAAACAGAAATGTGTATGAGTTTTTCTTGTACTACACCTTTACCCATGCTTAGAAAAGCAGTAATAAATAATAAATATATAAAATAATAAATAATAAAATAATAACATACTTAAGCCTCTCAACAATCTATAATGAAGGTAAGTGGCAAAAGTGAGGCACTCACAGGTTAAGTAACTTATCCAAGATCTCACAGGTTACAGTGAATATAAACTGTTTCCAAAAACTCTTTACTTAACCATTTTGCACTACTATCTTTGGTATGTGATTGTACTCTTATAACCTCATTGTAGTTTTTTTTTTTTTTTTTAAGATTTTATTTATTTATTTGAGAGAGACAGCCAGCGAGAGAGGGAACACAAGCACCCCTGTAGTTTTTTTTTTTTTAAGATTTTACTTATTTATTTGAGAGAGAGAGAGAGCACAGGCAGGCGGACAGCGGGAGCGAGAGAGAAGCAGACTCCCCACTGAGCAGGGAGCCCCTCGGGGCTCCATCCCAAGACCATGAGATAGTGACCTGAGCCGAAGGCAGATGCTTAACCGACTGAGCCACCCAGGCACCCCTCATTATAGTTTTAATCTGCATTTTTGATCAAATGAGGTTGAGCAAGTTTCTAAGTTTCATTGGCCATTTGGATTTCTTGTCCTTTACCTGTTCAGATTCTTTGTCTTTATTCCTGGATTTTCCCCTCCCTTGTTTTACTGACTTGTTGGAGTTTTTTAATGATTTCTGGATACTAATCCTTGTGAATTAAATTATTTGCAAATATTTCCTCAAACATCTGACTTGTCTTTTTCATTTTTTAAATGATGTGTTTTATAGAAGAGAAAGTATTTATGCTTTCTGGATCTTATTTATTTATTTAAATTCAACCAATTAACATATATCTGGATATGACTTAAAAATATTCTTCCCTCAGGGCGCCTGGGTGGCTCAGTTATTAAGCATCTGCCTTCAGCTCAGGTCATGATCCCAGGGTCCTGGGATCGAGCCCCGCATTGGGCTCCCCGCTCAGCAGGGAACCTGCTTCTCCCTCTGCCTGCTGCTCCCCTGGTCATATTTGCTCTCTCTCTCTCTCTAATAAATAAAACCTTAAAAAAAAAATTCTTCCCCCTTCTATGAGACATCATGAAAACTATTCCTCTATACTTTCTCTAAAAGTTTTACTTTTCACAATTGGGTCTTTAACCTATCTGGAATAATTTTTTGTATAGGGGTATAGTATTGTTAGAAGGTAGGGGAGGGACAGTAAAGTATCCCCAAACTGAGAAGGCACTTTGAGACCAGAAAATGAAGAACATCACTCCATACAGTTTACGGAGTTTTATTCAGGGTAACTTAATTGGGGGGGGGGGTGGAAAACCTCAAGCACCAGAGCTATTATTCTCTTTAAAGTCCAAATCTTAGCTTATAGATTTTATAAAGCAAGGGGACACATGACGGGGAGGAGAGGGGACACTGCAGTGAGATCAGATGGTTTGCATGCACCTAGCTGACAGCTAACCTTTAAGTAGATCTTGTGGCCTACTTGTGCATCAGAAACGAGAAAGACTATGTTACTTCTAACAGATTCCTGGGAGGCCAAAGCAAGCCTCCTCCTACCCCACCTTGATGGGCATTTCTAAGGTATGTAAATCAATGTCAAGGGGTCCGGAACACGTAGCCCCAAGAGAGGTAATCTAGTGAACACGAACAAGATGGAGGGCCAAAAACAGAGTCAGTATTGTCCGCACTCCTACAAGTACAAAGCAAGGATCTAATTTAATTTTTTAAAATCAATAATGAATTCTCCCAGGAACACCTTTTGAACTTTTTGTTTTTTTAAATTGGTATCCCTTAATGCAGACCGATTTTTGATATTTTGTCACAACTGCTTGTGTCTCTCACCTGAGATGTTTTTGTATTGAACTACATTCTAGAGAAATTAGTAACCTTCATCCTTAAATACTTTAGCATGTATCCTAAGAAAACAGACATCGCCTCATGTAACTATCAAATTCAAGAAATCTAAAATTGTTACAATACTATTATCTAACATACAATTCATATGCTAAGTTTTATTGGTTATTCTAATAATGTTCTTTATAGATCTCTTCTTTTCTTCTGATCCAGGATCACATACTGCTTTTAGTTATATCTTTAGTTTCTTTAATCTGGACTATCTCAGCTTTGTTAAAGTCTTCCGTGACACTGACATTTTTTTTTACAGTAATAGCCTGAACTTCCTGAACATATACTATGTGCCACAGAGAGCGTGAGCTGCTCTAGACACCTAATCAAATGGTCACAACTCAGTAAAGCAGACATTATCCTTACTTTATCTGTACCTAGCACCCAAAAAGATTAAACAGTATGCTCAAGACATGTCCTCACACATACTAAGTAGTAAACACGATGTATGAATCTAAGAAGCAGGTGGGCCCTTGCTCTCAACCCTCAGGGGACACGGACTACTGATACAAAATTAAATGTCAAATAAGGCACACAAAATTAAATGTCAAATAAGGCGCACACAAAAAAACATGATTTTAGAATCATGCTATGCAAATAACTTTTTTCTTATATAGGGAAATATGAGCATCCTGTTTAATAAGTAGAAAAAACCATATATATATATGTATATATATATACACATATATATATACATATATACACACACACACACACACACACACACATATACATACACACACACACACACAAAGGTTACTCAGAGGTCTATTCTGATATTGCCATTGAAGAGCCACACAGGTAAGATCTTCGACTGCCAGAAGCTGATGGTCAATTCTGTGTATCCTGTGAACCCCTGGATTCAATTATTCTACCTTCTTTTACTTTCTAGTGTGATCAAGTATAAAGTTAAATGACCTATGACTAATGCTGGCATAAATGTGCCGCAGTCACTCAAGCTATCTGGAAGTAGATTATCACTACAACATGTTTTTCTCATCCTGCTTCCCTCTCTTTTCTCAACTACCTACTATTTCTTAAGCCTGTGTGCTTCACCATGACAGAAACACATCAAACTAGGGTTCTCTTCTGTTCTCTAGATGGTTGATATGTACCAAGTAAGAAATCCAGTAAATCAATGAACGCATGCTGCTAAGTATCTGCTTCCCCTTGCCTGTTTCCTCATGAGTAGATTCAGGCTATTCTTTCTTGGGAGCACACTACATAAGTGACATTGTATCCTTTCTACTACACCACATATGAAACACACCGTATCAGTCTGTCCAACACCTTAACTTACTGATTCTTTCATTCTTTCCCCTGATTTGTAATGCCACCTGTTATGTATTAAGTTTCCCCTATGTGTGTATTTGCTAAAGACGGTCTGTTCTATACAATGGATTTTTTTTTTCCGGTTTATTCTTATACCAACACCACATTAACTTAATTCATACAACTTCAGAAGTCCTGTATCTATAGGCATGCTCGCCACCGTGGTCTACAGCTTCAAAAGTGCCTCCCTTATTCTTAGACCTTAGTTCTTACATATGATATTTAGGGTCTGTTCAATATGTTTTACCAAAAATCTTTTGGGATATTGATTGGAATTGTATGGAATATATCAATTATTTTGGGAAAAGCTGACACTTTTATATCAGGTTGCCTTCCAGAAAAATAGTATATACTTTATTTTAGTATATGTACTCCTGAAGCAAGCACTGATATATATACTTCATTAGTTAGATCTCTTTTTAAGACTTTCAATAACATTTTATAATTTTCTCCATTGGATTAGGCATGTTCTTTTATTCTGATATTTTGACATGTGGGGCCTTACCGATCCTAGGAAGACTGGCCCTCCCTAGGAAGACTGGCCCTCCCAGGGTTAGCCAATTCTTAGGGATAGTAAACTACTCTGGAAGTTTACCTTTCATAACCAATCTAATCAAGCCAGAGCCTGCTCCTCACTCTTACCTCTGGCTTTTACACTCAGGACCAATAATCCCCCATCCTAATTCCTCAGGACCAGGTACTAGACAACTCAGCACAGCCTTATACTCCAGCCCACTGAGATTATTCGTACTACCAATCCTAAACCTGCTGACCCTGCCCTAACTGTTCCTTCCCACAGACACCACAATAACATCTCTTGCTTACATTTTTCTCCCAACTTTCTCTGTCTCCTGACCAACCCTGATGCTTCCCTGCATGGCCCCCTACATGGCTTGTCATGTCTTCTGTTTCTATGGATTTGTGAGTATAATAACTTCCTTCTTCATGACATTCATTTCCATGTGTGTGTGTCTCACCATACCTGATTAAAACAAATCCTGAGCACATTTTAAAATATTAAGACTGTACATATTTTCTGTAGATTTTTTATTTAACTTAGTTTTTAATTTTTTGACTGAGTAAAGTGCAGAAGTCTTAAGTGAATGAACATATATATGTATATACACACATATACATATATATACACATATATATATACACATCCACATAACTACTATCCAGATCAAATACAGAATATTTCAAGCACCCAAAAGCCTCCCTTGTGCACCCACTCAGTCAATATTCTTTACCCCAAAAGGTAAGCATTATTTGGACTTTTGATATTGTACATTAATTTTGCCTATTCTTGATTTCTTATGGGACTGTACTATATTCTTTTGCATCTGACTTCTGCTTAACATTATATCTATGATATCCATCCATGTTATTAAATAGCTACAATTGCTCTTCTTCACTGATGCATATATTTCATAATTTATAACACGATTCTACTGTTGGTTAACATTTAGCAACTATGAATGAAGCTACCTTGAACATTCTTGCACCTATCTTTTGATAGATACAGGCATTCATTTCTGTTGCAGTGAATGCTGGATCATAGGGTGACTTATGTTACCTTTAGCACATAGTGGCGAAGTTTTTCAAGTGCTTCTACCAACTTATACTCCTACTAGAAATATATGAGAATTCAAGGGGCTCCACAACTTTGCCAAAACTTGATATTGTGAGTCATTTTCATTTTAGCCACTGTGGGTCATAATGGGCCTGTTTTCTTTTGTCATCACCATTGTTTTGTTTGGTTTACTTTCTTGTAGGCAAATTTTTAACTACTGATTTAATATCTCTAATGGCTACATAACTATTCAGGTTTTCAATTTATTCTTAAGTTCTGTTAAATTATATTTTGTTGAAAAATCATTTACTCAATCATTTATCATCCTAAAATGGTTCATAGTATTTGGTCTTATTTCTTAAATCACAGCTAAATCTGTAATTTAGAAGTCCCTTTACAATCCCAATATCGCTTTTGTGCCTTGTCTCCTTGACTAATCTTATCTGATACCCATTAGTTTGGTAATTATGAAAAGAACCAGATTTAGGTTTTCGTGATTCTATTGTTTTCTCATTTTCTATTCAACCATTTCATCCTTTATTATTTCAATACTTCTATTTTCTGTTTTTCTTTTGATGCTCTTTCTTCTACTGTCCTTTTCTTGACTATGTAAATTGGATGTTTTCGCTCATCCATTTTCATTTGTATATTAATTTTAACATATGCATAGGAGGCTACAATTTTCCTCTGAGAATATCTTTGGCTGCAGCCCACGAGCTGTGATATTTTTTACATCACTCTGTTCTAAGAGCTTTCTAATCTTTATCTTAATTTCTTCAATGCTCCACAAGTAGCAAGATGGTTGGCTTTAAATTTCCAAACATACATGATTTGGGGGATTACATTCTAACTTAATTGTACCACAGTCTGAGAAGGTAATACGTACAACATCAATCTTTTGGTGTTTGTTGAAACTCATACTTTCTGGCACAGTGAGCTGAGAGATTATAAATGTTCTAGAAATGCTTGAAAGAATGTGAATTTTAAAACTGCAGGATATAGGGTTCCATACATACACACAAGATCAAGATTGTTAATTATCATTCAACTCTTCAACTTCTTGCTTTCTTGGTACTAATCTAACAATTCTTAGTAAATGTGTAAAAATGTTCCCTGTATGATTATAGATTTGTTCATTTCTATTTGAAATCTACTGTTAGATTCATACAAGTTTAGAATCTTTAGGACTCTTGCTTAAGTGTTATTTAAACATGATATAAGAGTCTTTTTTTTTTTTTTTAAGAGAGGGAAAGAGACTTGTGGGGCAGGGGGAGGAGCACAGGAAGAGGGAGCGAGAGAATCTTAAGCAGGCTCCACACCCAGCACAGAACCTGAGAGGGGATTGGATCTCACAACCATGAGATCATGACCTGAACAGAAATCAAGAGTCAGACACTTAACCAACTGAGCCACCAAGGCACACCATAAGGGTCATTTTTAACTCTAGTAATGCTTGTTGCACTTAAATCTGTTTTGTGTGATATTAATATAACTATATCTACTTTGTTTTAGTTACTATTAGCCTGAAATATTTCTTTGAATTCCTTTGCTTTAGATTTTTCTATGTCCTTATATTTTGGACATATCTCTTATAAACAGCATAAAGCTAAACAATCTCTCCTTTACACCAGCTTTCTAACCCATTATGATTATGATTAATCTTCTGCACTCCAAAAAATGTCTGCAAAGGTTTCAATTTCAGAGTGCTAACATCCATTCTAGTTCTTCAAAAATCTCTAAAAAATTTAGATGTCAACATCTCTACCTAAAAATCTCAATTGCCTATATATGCTCTCCAGATTAAAAGACAAATACTCTGGCATAACAAAGCCATTTACAGTCTAGACCAAGCCTGTCTTTCTTGCCTCATTTCCTATTACACCTATCCATTTATAAGTACAAAAAACTCCCCAGTCTTCTTCAGCAGTGATGCTCTTTTATATGTCTGTGCCTTTGTACATGTTCTCCAGAATGTGTGAAAACAAAGTCAACACCCTACCATAAAAATGATCTCTTATTTAAGTTTTACAGAGATAACTAGTCACTCTTCTTCTGTACTTTTTCTTAGCTATATTATGAAGCTAGTCTTTGTGTATTATCATCTCGCTATTTCAAATAACCCTGTACAAAATGTTTATCTGAATAAGTAAAAATTTATCTGAATGTCTTTAATTTCAGAATATTTAACCCCACAGTTTATACTTAAAATAGCTACATTTGTTAGTATTTAGGGGCACCTTACATTTCTTTTCTCATTTAATCCTCACATAGAGATATCATCTTGATTTAATAGATGAACAAACTGAGGCTCAAGAAGGTTAAATAGTTTGCCAAGTAACAGAGCCACTGAGAAATAAAATGTGGCTGACTCCAAAACCTAAATATTTCCATAAGGTAAAAGTGCCTTCCAAATATGTACTGAAACTTGAACTAGACTAACCAAATCCTGCTGGGAAAATGTTCTTCCAAACTCATTTTAATGAAAAATGACTTACAGCTTTTGAGCAGTTTTTAGAAGTTTAAATGCACATGCAAACAAATATTTAACCTATTTGTGACAACTTTTCAAACAATATTTTCTTAAAAAAAACTTTCTTCATAACCTTATTTTATCAAAGTATACATTTTTTGAAGATAAAAAACTTTCTGCATTCCCACCAACACCGTAAGAGGGTTCCCCTTTCTCCACATCCTCGCTAACTGATGCAGTCACTCTGGTAAACATTATGGAGGTGCCTCCAAAAGTTAAAAATAGAGCCGCCTGGGTGGCTCAGTCCTAGTTAAGTGTCTGACTCATGATTTCACCTCAGGTTTTGATCTCAGGGTTGTGAGCCTAGTGTGGAGCCTACTTAAAAAAAAAAAAAGTTAAAAATATAATTATCCTATGATCCAGCAATTGCACTACTAGGTATTTACCCAAAAGACACAAAAATACTAATTTGAAGAGATATGTGCATGCAATGTTTACAGCAGCATTACTAACAATAGTCAAATTATGGAAAAAGCCCAACTGTCCATCAACTGACAAATGGATAAAGAGAATGTGTTATGTATATATAATAGAATATTATTCAGTCATCAAAAAGAATGAAATCTGGCCATTTGCAATGATGTGGATGGAGCTAGAGAGTATTACTCCAAATGAAATAAGTCAGTCAGAAAAAGACAAATGCCATATGATTTCACTCATAAGTGGAATTTAAGAAACAAAATAGATGAACATGGTCGGGTGGGGAGAGGGGGAGAAGCAAACCATAAAACAGACTCTTAACTACAGAGAACAAACGGAGGGTTGATGGAGGGGAGGTGTGTGAGGGATGGGTTAAATAGGTGATGGGTATTTAAGAGGGCACTTGTGATGAGCACTGGGTGTTGTATGTAAGTGATGAATCACTAAATTCTACACCTGAAGCTAGTATTACACTGTATGTTAACTAACTGGAATTTAAATAAAAATTTGAAAAAGAAAAAAAAATTAAAGATTTTATTTTTATTTTTTTATTTGAGAGAGACAGCGAGCACGCAAGCATGCAACTGGGGGAAGGGGAAGAGAGAGAGAGGGAGAGAGAGAAATCTCAAGCAGGCCCCCTGCTGAGCATGGAGCTGGACTCAGGGCCCTAGCTCACAACCCTGAGATCATGATCTGAACTGAAACCAAGAGTCAGATGCCTATTGAGCCACCCAGGCGCCCCAAGAAAAAAAAAATTTTTCGAAGATCGAAATGCAGATTATCATTTTACCCTGTGTAAAAACTGCTATAATTATAATATTGGAAAATATTGTTAAACTAAAAAAATTTAAATCTTTATTAGTTTAAAAGTTAATTGACATTCAGAGTTAATGGTTCCTTAGTCAAGGCTACCTACAAAACTTTATCTTAAAACATGTTTTACACAAAATAAATACTTTTGCATTACTTATGTATTCCTAAAGGAAGACAGAGCTACTCTTCCTCATGGGTTTTACATAGGTCATACAACTTCATTTCAGAAATAAGTATATCATTACAATGATTAACATTATCAGCCTTCTAATCCCAATCCAGACAGCCAGTAACATGGAATTTTTAATAGAAAATGAAAAAAAATAATAGACGAAAAGAACATTAAATTATTCTACTAGGTTTCTGAAATTTTTTTCACTTTAAAAGTTAGCTATAATTTTAAATAGGTAATATATTCTTTTTCCCTCTACAAAAACAATTTGCTTAAAATTTGCTTTAAAAAGACATACCTCTTTCCTTGTTTACTTTGTTCAAGTAAGTCCACCTTTAACTTTATACATTCCTCTTGGGACTTCTGCAAACTCTGTTCCTTCTCAATCACCATTTTCTGGCTCTGCTCTAATTTATCTTCTGCCTCTCTATTAAATAAAGGATATATGTATTTTTTAAAGATTATTTATTTGAGAGCGAATGTGTGCATGCATGTGCGCACACAAGTGGGGAGAGGGCAGAGGGAGAGAACCTTTGAGCAGACTCCCTGCAGAGCCTGATAGGAGGTGGGGGTGGTGTTCATCTCACGACCCATCAGATCATGACCTGAGCAGAAACCAAGAGTCCGATGCTCAACTGACCGAGCCACCCAGGTGCCCCAAATAAAGGATATTTTTAAAGGCTATTAAAGAAATTATTCCACGTAGGCAAGAATAGCTCAATATTAGGAATTCTATCACTTTAAATCACTGAGGTAAGAGAAACCATTATTTAATAAGAGATAGACAAAATTCATCACTTGTCTACTAAGAGTATAAGGAACGAAATGATACGTATATCTGAAATATCAGCTTATACCCTATTTCATAGTAGATACTAGAAACATAACCATATAGTCCAGAAACTAGGTAAAAATGACTATTATCACCACTATATCCAATGATTTCTCTAACAGTTACAAAAACAAAAATGAAAAAAGTAGTAAGTATAAATTTTGAAAAGACAATATTGTCTTTTTTTGCTGATAATATCATTAGCTGCCTGGAAAATCCAGGAGAATCAAAATGAAAAATTATTAGAATAAAAAAGTATGACAAATAGACCAATTACAAAATAATTAGATTACACAAAAAGCAATGGCCTTCCTACATACCATCAATGAACAGAACATGAACAAATTCATAACAACCAAAAATATAAAATACCTAGGAATAAAATTAAAATAACATGTAATACAAAGAAAATTACAAAATTCTGATGGTCATGAAAAATGACTTTAGTGTACATGAAAATCACTTGCAGGACTTATTAAAACACAGATTGCTGGGTCCCACCTCTCAGAATTTGTAATTCAGTAAATCTGAGACAGAACCTGAAATCTACAATTTTTAGAAGATTTCTTTATTTATTCTAGAGACGGGGGAGAGGGAGAGCGAATCTGCTGAGATTCTCTGCTGCACACAGAGCCCAACACAGGGCTCAATCTCACAACCAAGATCATGACCTTGAGCCAAAACCAAGAGTCAGATGCTCAACCCACTGAGCCAGCCAAGTGGCCCTGAGACCTACGATTTTAACAAGTTCCTAGAAGATGCTAACACTGCTGGTCGCAGAACCACTCTTTGAGAATCATCAAAATGGAGTAATGGGCTACTTAGTATACACATATTTCTCATTTTATTCAAAGCAGAAGGGGATAAATTATAAAGTACCTGATTCCTTCTATTTTATTTCTTGAACTCCCATTGAAGCACCAGTATGAATTAATACATAGTTCATTTTCAATAAAAGCATGTAAATAAGCATCTCAGCTAAGATTTAGTCTTTTTTAGCCCCCTTAAACTTTATGCATCCTAGAGCCAAGAGGAGGTGGAACAGATTCTCTAAGTTCTAAGACAGTCCATAGGACACTACAGATTTACTGGGTTGGGGAACAAGATCTATCACAAGATAGATCAAAAAGCAGAAGAAATAAAAACTTTAAAGTCAAAAGAGTATACTTACCTCAAAACTTTATCTTGGGCTGAAACTTCTGCTTCCAAATTTATAATCTGTTCTTCTAAGATTGGCACACTGGCTGCCTGTTGTTGAATAGATTCAAGCTTAGAAACCTAAAACAAAACAAAAAAATAACTTTTAGATCACTTCCTTTCAGAAGATAAATTAATCTAATTGGTCCTTCGTTTCTTTTTCTGTCTGATGAGGGTGTCTGATATAACTCCCCAATCACTAGTGAAATGTGAAGCTCACCCTATCTATTCCTTTGATCAACATTTACATGGGCATGTCATCATCATAAGCCAGTGTGAGCGTGTAAACTCCTGCCACTACCCTCAACTTAATATCCAAAGATAATTAAGTAGCTTTTTGGGGTGGGGGGGGGAGAATCTCTACTGACATCCAGGAAGTAAATTTCACAAAAATCAGAAAATTAAATATAAAAGATCAAATCATAAAAAAGTAAACAAAAAAACAGCTATTGAGTCTTTTTACAATTTAAGACTTAATTTTAGAATACATGCTTACTAGAGAAAACCTAGAAAATACAGAAAAGCATAGGTCCAGGAAAGAAAACCTGGAATACAGCTCAAAATCTCTGTTGGTAAGTCAACACTCCTTTCCCATTCCTAAAACACCAACAATCAAATGATGGCCTATCAGGAAGAGATAGAAAATTTATTATCTGGAGAAACTGAACAGGAAAGGTTAGAACTCTGGGACACTACGTAGAATGATGAGAAGGGATGAAGTAGTTATAAACAAATTGATTAATATAAAATAGTTTCCAACTACTTACATCTCAGTTAGGGCTATCCCACAGGTGGGAAATCAAAGGATTCTTCGCTGGAGAAATTCAACAGCTCCAAAGAAAAAGACTTCACGTCCTGATATTGGATGAAAGAGGCAAGGTATCTCCCTACAAAAGAGCCATCTCTCCAGGCATCACCAACATATGAAGCTCACTGGACAACAAACTTCACCTTCATACACAGAGCTTCTACACAGCATTTAAGCACCTTTCTCTTAAATATAAATAGCAAAAACACTAACATCTGCAAAAAAAAACTTCTAACATAAAAGTCAGAGGCCAAAACAAAGAGGCAACTGGCAGCAAGCAATGCAAGTGTGCACACACACATATACACACACATCAGTAAATCTTCAGAAAGCTAAGTGAGGACACTGCATCAGGATATTATTCAATACAAAACAAATAATCAGAGAACATGGAAAAGCTCTGGAAAATGAAAAAAATATGATAGGTAAAATAAGATTCAACAGAGGTGTGGATGACAGTGTTGAGGAAATCTAAAAAGTATCACAGGAAGACAAGGAGATAGAAAACATGAGGGAAAAAACCCTTAACAGATTAAGAGGACCAATCGAGGTGATCCAATATTCACCTAGAAGGAAAAAACAGAAGAAGACAGAGGGAAGAAAATTATCCAAGAGATTGAATAAGAAAAATTTCCAGAACCAAAAAACACAAGATTGCAACCTGAAAGGGTCCTCATGTACCACTACACTGAATAAAAAGGTCTATTCAAAGACATGTCATTCTGAAATTTTGAAACACCAAAGAAAGAGGGAAGATCCTTAAAACTACCATAAAAGGAAAAACAAATGGAAAAAAATTATATGCTAAGAAAATTGATTCACAATGGCATCAGACTTTTCAGAGAAGCAGCAGAAGATAGAAGACAAGAAAGAAATGTCCTAGACATTCTGAGGCAAAATAATTTTTAACCTAAAATCAAATGTGGGGGAGAAATTAGGACATTTCTGACAGGCAAGGGGGTTACTAGACAAATATGCTCCAATTAAAGAAAGACTAAACCAAGAAAGAAGACACAGGATCCAGGCAACAGTAGATCCAACCTAGGATATCAAAGACAAGTCCCAAAGAGAGCGGCTGGACGGCAGGCCGGGAGGGCAATAAGCTTGGAAAGAGCAGGATGCCTGGCTCCAAAAGTGTAACTACGAACATCAGAAAAGATAAATTATGAATATACTGATTGATACAATGAGGAATTTCAGCACAAGATTTCCAAAAGTGGTATATACGCAACAGCAAAAGCTGAGACCTGCCCTAAAAAAGAGAGCCTCCCTAAAAATATTTTGTTAGGCAATGTAGAGAATGCTGAGATGGGAAGTAAAATATAAATAACTATCCTACTGCCTAGAATAAATAACCACTGGTATGACTACATACTAAAAGAAAGAAACAAAATGCTATAATTAGTTCAGTAGTTATTAGTAAAATTCTCTTAATATCTCTTAATAAACAGAAAAGGTGAACAAATTACAAAGCAAACAAATATAATGAAAAGGTAAACCTTATGAGAAATCAAGAAATTGATTTTATTTTCCTCAAAAAAATAAAATGTTAAAAAAAAAAAAACTCGGTAGAATACTGAATGCAGAGTACAGTAAATCCTGAAAAAAAAAAAATTCCCTGTGATTTGGTCATTCTAAACTTCTATCCTAGAGATAATCCCAAATGCAAAAAAGTTTTTTGTTCATTGGCACAATTTTTTCTCCTTAGGCTGGAATTATCTCCAATAGCACTCTGTTTTCAAACATACAAAAGAGGTGGCTCAGTCGGTTAAGCATCTGCCTTGGGCTCAGGTCAT
The DNA here is from genome assembly GCF_017311325.1 of Ursus maritimus. Lineage (NCBI taxonomy): Eukaryota > Metazoa > Chordata > Mammalia > Carnivora > Ursidae > Ursus > Ursus maritimus. The sequence goes on from NW_024423564.1 coordinate 27,359,014, forward strand.
GATCCTGGGGCCTGGGATCAAACCCGGCGCAGGGCTCCCTATTCAGTGGAGAGCCCACTTCTCCCTCTCCCCCACATCCCTGCTCGTACTCTCTCTCGCTCACTTGCTCTCGTTCTATCTCAAATAAATAATATCTTAAAAATGATAAAACACACAAAAGAAAAATAAAGATCTCCCATAATCCTAGTACTTAAAACAACACATCTATAAAAGTAAATAGTGAAAGCCTCACCACAAGCCAGTCCAATCCCTCTCAAAGTTATCAACAATAATGTGGAGCACAGTCTTTCTATTCTTATATATGTTACATATATCTATATATGTACACACGAACATATAGACACATTTGCTCTTTTAATAAACAGCAAAACTGGAATCACTGCCTGTATGTGTTGCTCTGTAATGTTTCTCTACCACTCAGTGTATTAGGTAACAGTTTTTGAGTGCTATATGCAGACATGGTTCTAGGTGCCTTTTCTTTCTTCTTCTTTTTAAGATTTATTTATTTATTTGACAGAGAGAGAGACAGCCAGCGAGAAAGGGAACACAAGCATGGGGAGTGGGAGAGGAAGAAGCAGGCTCCCAGCAGAGGAGCCTGATGCGGGGCTCGATCCCAGAACGCCAGTATGACGCCCCGAGCCAAAGGCAGACGCTTAATGACTGAGCCACCCAGGCGCCCCATCTAGGTGCCTTTTCATATATTATTATCATTTAAACTGCACAATGTTTCATAAAAGTAAAACAACTTTGCATCTTAGAGCTGATACATTTACCGCCAATCCCTTATATGGATATATCATAATTTACCATGCCTCTATTTTGGACATTTGGTTTCTAATTTTTTGTATAATTCCAATCATACAGCGTAAACCAGGAAACCATTAGGGGTGCCTGGCTGGCTCAGTCTGTAGAGCATGCAACTCTTCATCATGGAGTCATGAGTTCGAGTCCCATATTGAGTGTAGAGATTACTTTTAAAAAATAAAATAAAAATAGAAAGCCACTTAAAGAGGAGAGTTATTAATTAAATTATGGCATAATCACACAAGGAAACAGTAACCATAAAAAATGATCATTGGAAAAGCTGAGTAAATGTATCAGAAAATGCTCAGACTATGTACAAAGTAAAAAACACAGGAAAAAAGAAAACTATTCAAACAGTGTGGATTCAACTATGTAATAAACCAATAAAGTAGTTTCTTTTTGGTGGAAACTGGGAGATCTTTCTCCCCTTCTTTTCTAGTTTCAAAGTTTTCAACAATGTGAATGTATTAGTATAAAAAGGAAGATAAGCTATATTTTCTTTATAGCAAGAAATAAAACCACATAAATTGGTAATCTTAAGATTTTAAGAAGCTACGACTTATGTAAATACACAGTATACAAGTTCTCCTAAATCATTTTCAGATATTAAACTCATGTAAAATTGATTCCATAACATGTTTATCCTATATTATCACAATAAAAATTATTATATATAACACATTAAGGCAATACATGGAATATTTTTTCAATTATAAATGTTAAAATGACTCGAACTACTTTCTATTGGCATAGTCACCACTTCAAGAAACATACCTTTGCTCTTGACTGTGTTAATTCAAAGTGGACAGATTCCATTTTAGTCATTAAAGAATGATTCTGTGAGACCAAACAAGCATTCTGTTGCCTGAGCTTGTTAAGTTTCTCTCGAAGATTTCTGATCTCCTGGTCCATGGGGGCAGATGAAAAAGACATCTGAAAGATGAAAAAGAGCAAGCTATTTTGGATTATTTCATTAAGCATTGTAAGTAATGGAAAATGATGAACAGCTGTCAGTAAAATGATTAAGTAGTTCAGAGAATGAGTTAAGATACCTAGTGAGTGCTGGTGAGGATGTGTGGGACAATCTGCACTCTCCCCCACTGCTGGTGAACGTGTACATAATTATAGCTTAAAAAACAATGGTACACTTTGGGAAAGTTCTGGGTATTATCCAGTAAAGTGGAAGATGCTAACACTCAACAGTATTACTCCTGGGTATCATCCTAGAACTTTTATGCCTGGAAATATAAGAATATTCATACCTACATTGTCCAGAAGAGGCAATAAATGGAAAGAATCCAAATGACCATCAACAAAATGGCTAATGAACAAATTCTTTAAACTATACGCATTTTTATTATACTTTTGAATATATATTTTATAAATAAATTATTTTAATTTTCATGAGGGTTGAGGTTTTTAAGACATAATTTAACTTTTTTTTGAAAAAGTAATATGCAATTCAAAAGTCAAAACTATGTAAAAGGTACACATAGAAGCCTCATTCCCATTTTTAGTAGGTAGGTAACCATTTTTATAAGTTTTTTCTAAGATTTTATTTATTTATTTGAGTGAGAGAGAGAGGGACAGAAAGCGAGAACAAGCAGGGGTAGGGGCAGAGAAAGAGGGACAGGGAGAAGCAGAGCCCAACCGTGAGGCTCCTGAGGCTCCATTCCAGGACCAGGAAATCACGACCTGAATGGAAGTCAGATGCTTAACTAACTGAGCCACCCAAGCACCCCTTTAAGTCTTCTATTTATAAATTTTTATATAACACCAAACATACAGCAAAAAGAAATAGGAAACTGAGGCACCTCGGTGGTTCAGGCTGTTATGGCTTAGGTCATGATCTTAGAGTCCTGGGATCAAGCCCTGCATCAGGCTCCCTGCTTAGTGGGGAGTCTGCCCCTCTCCCTGCTCATGCTCTCTCTCTCTCTATCCTAAATATATGAATAAAATTCTAAAAAAAAAAAAAAAAAAATAGGGAACTGCCTATATAGGAAAGCTAAATTATGGTCTTAAACAGTCTTCTAGTGTTTCCACCTTCATCTGCAAGCAATACAAATTACCCACCCTCACAGTGACTATGTAAAAACTAGCATTCTTTATATGTCATTCTGTACCTTGCATTTCTTAAATATACTCTGCCAATCTCTCCACAACCAATATAGTTAGAAACTCCTATTCTTTCATCTCCCCACCTCAGCTGCAGTTTCCACTGCATGTTTATTCAACCAATCCCCTATTGATAGGCACTTGAAGTATTTCTAATCTGTTATGACCAACAAAGCATCATTTTGTACTTATGCAGGCATATCTGACATGCATTTTTCTACAAGTGGGACTTCCAAGTCAAGGGTAAACGCATTTGTGATTTGGAGAAACATTACCAAATTACCCTCCATATGGCATTGTATCATTTTGCACTACTACCAGCAATGTATGAGAAAGCCTATCTCCTCCTAATTTCACCAACAAATACAGTGTCAATGTCTGATAGGTACGAACCGGTACCTAAGTATAGTTTTGTTGTGAATTTCTCTTATTATGAATGAGACTGAACAACTTTTTATTTGTTTGAAGATCATTTTAACCTCCTGTTTCATACATGTCTTTTGTCCATTTTTTTATTGGGTTGTTGATCTTCTGCCTAGAAGCTCTTCCTATATTAAAGAGATTAGCTCTTTGTCTCTAATAGGCATAACCAATACTTCCCACTCCAATTTGTCATTAGTTTTTTGATTTTGTTTTTGGTAAAACACAATGATTTCAATTAAAGCATATATGTAACAAAAATGATCAGCAATTTGAGTTAGGACATAGGTCAAATTCCCCAGAATTACACAATTTTTGTAGACATGGAATTTGAATTTATCTTCTAAATTGCAGGCTCACATAGCTTCATTAAGCAGCTTCCTTACAAAAAGAAAACCTCTTAACTGTTAGCTTTCTGAAGTGGGAAGAGCACATTTTTCTGAAAGAAGATTATGATGTGCATATGCAACCATATGCATGCATGCATGCTGGCAGTGAGGAAATAGAGAACAGGAAGAAGAGAGTGGAAGGGGAGATTGAGGGGTTGAGTAAGGAAGAAAGGTAAACACAAGGAGGTAGATAATAGGACTGAATAAAAAAGACAGCGGGAGAAAGTTCCAGACCAGTAAAGATGTCTAAGATCATCCAAAAAATTTAGGGATAATGAAAAGAGAACAGTGCCATGCTATCATATAGCATTTGATCCAGGCTAAATATACTAAATACACTTTAACCACTTAATAAATAACTGATTACCTATTATGTATAGTGCCAATTACCTACTCTTTATAATAACTAACTGATTACCTATTATGTATAGTACCATAAATCACAGGGGTTATAATTTACTTGGGAAAACAAGACATTTAATTGCAAAAAGGTAATAAATATAGAAGTTTAAAAATACAGTAATACACCAAAGCAACTACTTTCTTGTTAGGACACAACAAGAACCATAATATTTAAATTCAAGAGTCTTGAGCACAATGGTAAAAGACTATGGAAAACTTAAACAGGCATTTAAAGAAAAAAACTCAAAGAAAAAGTATTTTAAGTAGGTCTAAAACTTTTAAGTAGACAGGTCTAAGAACAATAACCTTATCTCTTGGCTTTTTTGGAAAATCAGTACTGCCAGTGGGCATTTTACAAACTTTTTTGTAAGGTATGTGATTCAAAAGTCCAAGCTGGTTAGGCTGAGAAAGATCTTCCAGAATGAGTTTTTCAGATCTTGAGTGATTAGAGGCATAATCAGAATTTTCACTTGGACTAACACTAGAGAAAAAAGAAAAATACATTTTAGTTCCTAATTTAAGTATTCACTCTAAATTTCTATACATTATTTACGAAAACAGAACGAAAAGCACTTGAAGTTCTGCTGGAAATCACATTCAGTTATGAACTTAAGGCAATGTCTCAACTAAATTTCTTAATAAACTGTAATGAGTTTTAAACTAACAATCTGTATAGTCTAGAGACTCTATGCTAGGATTATTTCAGATTCAAATAGTCCTAATAATAAAAGATTAATTAAGCCCAAACATATATTTTATACTCCGAGTCCTAATATAGTCAAGGTGTTTACTTAATGTATAAACTCTTCTCCAACATTTCTATTTTTTCCTAAACCAAGAATTACATTAAAAATTACAGATTATTTCCTATTCTATTAGAAACATAATATATAATAATGAAATTCATACATTTTACGTTCATAAATTAAAGTCATATTCTGAAGTCCATATGTGATTTTACTTACGTACCTGGATAACTCTTCCCCTAAACTCTGCAAACTCCATTCTGTTATCTTCAGTTCATGTCTTAAGGAAGCAACATTTGCAAGCAAACTTTCTTCTTCATTGTCCTTATTACAGTAGTCTGATGAACTAGATTCCATTTCTTAAAAAAAGAAGTGTATTTCTTGTACCTTGCCAGAAAGAATCTGTGGTGTCAAAATACTCTCACATTAATAGAATTTAACTCATTATTTTTCTGTTTACCTCAAATGTTGTGCAATCTTTCATGATAACTTAAAAAAAACAAAACAAAAACCCAGTAACAATGAATTTCTCTGCAGTGTAAAGCCAAGGAAATAGAAAGTTCCATAGTTCCCTTTTCTAAGCACATTTAATCTTTCTAACAATAGTGCACATTAAATATTGTTATTCCACGTTAAAGTTAAAACAAACTAAGAATAAGGCAAATTAAATAATTTGCTCAAGGTCACATAAACTGTAAATGGTGGAAACAAGATTTGAACCTAAGTCATCAGGATCCAAAGACCTTTTAATTATGTCACACTGCAATTTCTAACTTACAGATCAATGTCAAGATGAGCTGTCTGAACTTACATAATCAAATTAGAAGCTCTGGAAATCTGATAAAATTGGTATCATTATAGTCACTCATATTTTCTTAATGGCAATTTATTACCAAATAAAGGTTATCTCCTTCTCCCATTCACAATGGTTATAAAATTTAAAAAACACACACATTCACATCACAACCACAGAGATCAAAATGGCATTTGGCAAGTTAACTCAGAAATTCATGAAGAAAAGTTTTTCTTTCTTCAACTAATGAGTATCTCCAAAGTTGTGAAATTCTCTACTAAATAACCTTTACACATAAAAATCGTGATAAAGTGCCACACTTTATTATTAATAATTAATACATATAATCATTATGTATTAAAATACATATTTATATAATAAAACTAAGGCTTTAAAATCTCTACTACTTTAGGGGCGCCTGGGTGGCGCAGCGGTTAAGCGCCTGCCTTCGGCTCAGGGCGTGATCCCGGCGTTCTGGGATCGAGCCCCACATCAGGCTCTTCAGCTATGAGCCTGCTTCTTCCTCTCCCGCTCCCCCTGCTTGTGTTCCCTCTCTCGCTGGCTGTCTCTATCTCTGTCAAATAAATAAATAAAATCTTTAAAAAAAAAAAATAAATAAAATCTCTACTACTTTAGATCTTTCTGCATCTTAAAATTACATTCCTCTTACAGATCTCATTTACCTTTGTCATTGTAGCACCTCTCTTCCATCACCCTTCTAGAATTCTGACCACATCCCAAGCTCCAAAAGGTTAGGAGTCTTATGCATTATGTTCAGGGTTTCAAGGCACTTACGGAAGGTCAATATGTTCAGTGAATAAACGATGACTGCTGAATTGCCCTTCCTTCCCCTCACCCAGCTAAAATAGACTGGCAAATTTATTCTCCACTCAAAATTTCTCAGATATAAGAAGGAAGATTAAAAAGAAAACCCTCACCTTATTGGAAGAAACTGTGGCAGGAAATTAAATGAGACACCATGTAATCGCAGAGAAAATGTTTCTTTTTCCCCCCTTTCGTTTGCACAAATTTGCTTCTGCTTAAGTGAGAAGACTCTCTCATACAAAAGTCAATGGATCAGGTCCCCATTCTGCTTTATCTTTTCAACATCTCTAGCTTCCTACAGGATGGTGAAGGAAAAAAGGGTACAATTTGGGTAAATCCTAAAATATCATTCGATATTACATTTCAACTAAATCAGGTTTTACGTCCAACATCTTCTGTGTATTTTAATGTAACAATTCCCTAACACTTCTTCAGTACCAATGAATACATTTGCTTTTAATTTTTTTTTCCTACTGAGCCATCTGCCAAATGAAGACTTTTCTTCCCTTCAACTTACAATAGTTATAAAAGTCTATCTCCACTGCCTGTACATACGTAGAAAAGTGCATCACGCTACCTACAGGCCCCGACCAGGTCATCTTCTGGTCCTAACGACGCGTTGGTAGTTTTACGCACAGGCACACCCATCAACACCGAAAAACCGGTGTTCTTTATTCTAAACCTTGCATGTAATAGGATGGGCTGTCGTCGAAAAAGATTCCTCGTTTTGGAAGGGGGTCACGGATTTATGTTCTATGGTCCTGTTATCAAGAACTCTCAATTTGACAGAACTGATCCTACGTTCATCTTAAAGAAGCGGAGGAAAACATGACATCTTCCTCTCCGATTTCTCAAGTAAAATACAAGCCTGCAAAGTCCGAGGGTGCTGGGAGAGAAAGGAACAAAACTCCCCCAGGTAGGCCTGTTTGCACCCTCCAAGGAGCACTCACCACCCAAGTCGTAGTTGGGAGACAGACCCACCTGACAACAGCGCACGACGCGCTCTCGTCCGCGTTCGGAAGCCTCAGCCTCGGACCCTCTCCCGAGTTCGGGGCGTGGAAGCATCAGACACTCCACGCGGGGAACGAGTGAACCCCAGCTGCACCGAATTCGAACCGCCGCGGGAGCCGTTGGGGACGCACCTCCCCGGCCGCAGCCCCGCCCCCCGCGCAGGCTCTGCGTGACGCGACGCAGAGGCGTGGGGCCTGTCGGGGATCTTGGTCTGCGAGCGCGTCCAAGCCGGCTCGCCCGGAACTACATTTCCCACAATTACCCCGAAGATGCCCATTGGTGTGGGGGAAGCCATGGGAACCTGCCTCCCGGGTGTGAGGCGAAGCGCGCTCACGCCGGGCCTGAGGAGGCCGAGACCGAGAAGGGTGCGGAAAAGGACTGCTGGCCCCGCCCCTCGATCCCTACCCTTTGGAGACCTGCGTTTCCCGCTCTGAGGGATCCTGTGCCGCCGCCGCGGCAGCCACCTGGGGTGTTTTTCAGGCTCCAGATTTCCCTGCCAACCACGAGGAGTCCAGGGAGGAAAAGCGGAGCCTAGGTGCCAATAACGCACACCTCTCGCGTCTCTTCCAGCCCCAGATCGCCCCGGCAGGGATGGGCGACAAGATCTGGCTGCCCTGCCTGGTGCTCCTCCTGGCCACTCTGTACCCAGTGCTGCTGCCGGGGGCGGCCGGCTTCACGCCCTCCTTAGACAGCGACTTCACGTTTACCCTTCCGGCCGGCCAGAAGGAGTGTTTCTACCAGCCCATGCCCCTGAAGGCCTCGCTGGAGATTGAGTACCAAGTAAGTGCAGAGGGTGAGCTAGCCTCCTTCCTTTATCCCAGCTACACCGCGTCTTCGCCTCTCACCCGCTTAGAAACTTCTCGTGGACTGCCGGGGTGGTGAAGGGACGAGGGCCGCCGGGGTAGCCGGCCCGCTCCGCGCAAGCGCGCGAGGCTCGGCTCTCCTGGGGACGGGGACCCAGAAGTTAGGCGGGACCTGGAATTGACTACCCGCCCTCTCCCCTTTTCTCCTGTCGGAAAGAGGCCAGCACTGGTGATCTAGGTGGTTTTCGCTTTTGTTTCATAATTCGCCCATCGCCTTACTAACCAGCACATGTTTGGATACTGGGAATTTCGCAATACAGGATTGATAACACGTTCTCCTTCATCATTGGAGGAGATGATGACACTTGTTTTGTTACCCCTACCACGCTCACCCAATTCCGGTATTATAAATCTTCACCGTCATTGCTTCAGTTCCTTAACTGAATCCTTTTTTTGAATTGTGATCTTGTGATTGTCACTAAATCCGATTTTGGAATATTTTGGAAGGAGCTCTTGATATATTTAATGGGTACATTTCCTTCTCATGTTTACTTTTAGTAATTGTATATTAAATCTTTATAACTTTTAGTTCATCATTGTAAGCATTTCTCCCATATCGTTGTTTTCTTTTTAGTATCTTCATAATATTATGTCGGAATTTGCCTTAATTTATGTAGTCATTGTGGAAGAGGGTAATTTCTTAGAAGAAATCTTGTTAGTTCCACACAGCTAATTTTGATGTTTCTGGGTCGCACTGAAAAAAAAATGCGTTGATGTGGTCCACCTTTTAATTTTTTCACAGATTACTTAATTTATAATGATAATTTTTTAAGTTGATGTAAAGAATTTTTTCAACAGTTACTGTCGAGTATGGAGCAAAATAAGTTATGTAGAATTTTCATCGGAAGGAACCTTAGAATTAAATTATTTATAGATGTTTAAGGAAAGCAATAGAGAGCACAGTTTCTGAAGTCACAGTGAGCAAAACTGAGGCTAGAACACATTTCTTGATCTCCAGTGTAGTTCAAAAGTTCATTTACTGTATGCGGGTAATTGGCAGGGGTGGAGGGGGAGGTGGGAGAAGTGTGGATGAGATGACCAACTATGACACGGACAAAAAAAGAGTCTGTTTTCAAGGATCTTATTATTTAAGGTATAATTTCAATAAAGTATCGTTAAGTGCTATTAGAGGACAGCCACTTCTCTGATGTTTCAGAAAAGGATTCCTGGAAAAAATAAATTTGAATCTAGAAAGATGCTTAAGTGAGACAAGAATGCAAGGAATGCAAGGAAGGAGGGACATTTCAGGAAAAGGAACAAAACACAAATAGTTATAAAAATGCATAATGTGTTTTGTTGGTGGGCAGTATGTAGACAGTACAAGTGCTGAGTTTTTATTAGACCTAAAGACTGTAAAGTCTAGGGTGGGAGTAGAAGTAAAATAGATTGGAGAGGTCAGGAGGCTGGATCATGGATCATGAATCTTAGCCTTGTGTACCGTGCTGAGTGGCTTTGCCCTTGTTCTGTACAAGGGCCATTGAAGATATAAGCAGCATGGTAACAGTCAGAAATGTTTTTAGACAGATCACTGGGTATGGTGTGGAAAATGGATTAAAGGAGGGCAAAATTAGAGGCAAGGAAACCCAACTGGAGGTTAGTAAAATAATCCATGTTAGAAAATTATTTGAAAATTCCTTAATATTTATCCAGGTATTGGTATTAGGGAGGAAATGTATATGAACTACTGACCTCTTATGATTATGATATAAAACCCATAGAGATAAAATGCTTGGGTTGAAATCCTAACTCTGTTACTTAACCCCTCAGTTGTAAAATAGAGATAATAGTAATTACCTCATAGAATTGATTTGAAAAAATGAGTGAATAAGTTTTCATAGACCATCCCTGACACTGGTAGATGGGCAGTGAATGTTGGTTTTCTACATTTACACTCCTAGAGTTATATAGCTGGCTTGGTTTAGCTTTCTGCTCTGCATCTGTAGTCACTCTTAAAGGGACTGCTCCTCCAAAGTATTCTCCCTAAACAACTTAATTGTTTTGATTGAAGAGAGAAGTAAAATGATTTAACGTCTGTAGTCCTAGACAATGTTGAGGGGTTTGTAGGGTAAGAGATAATCTTCAGCTTTTTGTTTGCATATTCCAACTCCATGATTAATTTTCCAATAACAGTAAGCTACTGCTTTTTGTCTTTATAAAATGTCAGGAAACAGACATTCCAGACATTGCCCTTGGGTCACTGTGACATAGTGAAAATTTTTAACCATTTCTTACTTTTCAGCTTTAGGAGGACACTTTTAGAATAATTGACCAACCCCACATTATATTAAGTTCTTGAAAATTTTAAATGTCAATACATATATCTTATGAATAAACTAGATCAGTTAACTTTTTAAAAATCATTGCTAAGTGCTTAATTTGTTGGAGCACTATGCTAAGTGCTACAGATTTAACGGCGAGTAAAAATATAGTCCATGTTCTCATACAATCCAGAATAGAAAAAGACAGTAATCAAACAAATGTAAAATAAATGTAAAATTGTAACTCTTAAAGTGCTATGAAGGTAGGTATATACAACTATGAGAAGGTTTAATAGGAGGACTTAATTTCATCTGGAAATTGAGAGAAGACATTCCAGAAGTAGAGTTCAGATCTGTAGAAAAATCAGTCTAATTAGGCATAAAGGCGTGATTAGAACAAGGCAATTGGTAAAAAAGAATAGCATGTTCCAAGGCATTGAGGAAGAAGACAGAAGAAAGCCTTTGAGGAACCAAAAGACTGTTACAACAACAAGTGCAGATGAGGGAGAGTGGCACTCATCATCTTCTAGTGAAATCATCAGGAAGTTTAGTTTCAGATTATGGTGTTTTTTTTAAATAAGTATTTTATGTTTTAAAGTTGTGTTATATATTTTTAAGTTATCTTCTGTGTTCTTAATTATCATTTTTAACAATTTCATTAAGCCTGACAGCCACTACCAAACTGAAATCTTTGTTTAGTTTTGTTAGATCTCTCATTTTCTGATTAAATGGGTAACTTTTTTTGGTTTTTTTAGAGGATAACTTTGAGTCAAATTCTTTTAAAATGGTTTAAGTCCTTGGACTAACTTTTTGCTTTCACTTTAGTAAATATAATTTTCTTTTACTTGAGATCATTGAAGACATGGCTGCATTGGTTTTTTTTGCATCTAGTATTATATGTAAGAATTCTGATGCCAATCCCAATTCTTATTTTGCAGTTCTTTTTTTTTTTTTTTAAGATTTTATTTATTTATTTGACAGAGATAGAGACAGCCAGCGAGAGAGGGAACACAAGCAGGGGGAGTGGGAGAGGAAGAAGCAGGCTCATAGCGGAGGAGCCTGATGTGGGGCTCGATCCCAGAACGCCGATCCCAGAACGCCGGGATCACGCCCTGAGCCGAAGGCAGACACTTAACCGCTGTGCCACCCAGGCGCCCCTTTATTTTGCAGTTCTTTACTACTTATCATTGGAAGTTTCTAGGTTGTTCTTTTTAAATCCTTTGGGAAAGTCAGTAGGATTTTTTTATCTTTCACATCTATTAGCCCCTTCCAGTCTAAAGATTTTTATCTTTTGAAGCAAGAATTTTTGTTCTCTTTGACGATTTCCTTCCTTCATTTCTCTTGGTTCTCTTCTTTGAAATCCTTGTTAGATTGATATTTGAAATCTTTAGCTCTGTCCTTCACAAAGGGTCTTACCATTTTTCTGATACTTTTCATCTGTACTTTTTCACCTTGTTCTGAGAATTCCTTGGTTCCTTCCTGATTTTTAGTCTCTATCCATATTCATTCTGCTGTCATTACATTTGTTAAGGCTTTATTTTGGCAACAACATTTTTGATCTTTTTTATTTTTCTATCAGCAACCTCATTTTTATGGATTACACATTCTGGAATTTCTCTAAGGATATATATTTATGAGGAAACATTTTGAAGTCGGCTTATGTTAACTATTTTTTCAGAATTTGGTCCTCTCAGTAAAACCGGTAACATGAAAAAGAGGGCATTGATTTCAACAAATGTGTTTCTCTAGTCTGTTTCAGTGAGAATTTTGAGATTGATAGCTGTTGGTACCTAGATATATCCTTTGCTCAGTGGACTATCTTCCAGAAATTCCTTACTCTTCGTGTCTGTTAACAGTCTTCCTAGATTTCCAGTGTTGTTATTTGTATCATTATATATTTTCTTCATTTTAATGGGATTTGAAAATGAAAGAGAATTATGTGTATTTAGCTAGCTATTTGAAACTACTTCTGTTGATCAGTAAGTAGAGCACAGGAATAGGTAATTTTTATATCATTCCATTAAAGCCACCAAGAAAAATAAAATGGAGTGTTAAATAAGAAAAAGAGTAGTTATCAGAGGAAAATTGCTGAGTTCAAATTTTGACCATGCCATTCATTGGCTGTTATCTACCTTGAGAAAACTATTTCTCTGTGCCTCATTTTTTTGTGTTTTTTTTTTTTTCTGTTTGTTCTGTTGATTGGTTCTTCTGTTTATTTTACTGAGAACAGTAGTAAGGCCTACCTCTTAGAATTGTTATGAGGAAATTAACCCAGATAAAGCACTTAAAACAATGTGTGGCATACATTGTTAATTGTTAGCTACTATCATCATTTGGGGATTGTAAAGGAACAGATTGTGTTCACTGGCCAGTAAGCCAATAGCCTACTTGGAATAATCAGTTCATATCAGGGAATAATAGGTGAATGCACCGAAGAAGTCAGTTGGAGTCAGATCATGGAAGTTTTGAATTCTGGGTTAAGAAATACCTAATTATTATTTTATTGAAGAGGAAACAAACTCAGAAAAGCTACATAGCATGCTCTAAATTGCCTAACTAAAAAGGTTTACCATTTGAACCCCCTTCTGTGTTTCTTTCCACTCTACAGGGCTTCTCAATCAAGGCACCATTTTAGGAAGATTATTTCAGTAATATTTATAAAGCCTAAAGTTAGGTGATGGCAACAAGAATTGGTAAGAAAGTTCCAAAATGAATGGAATTGAATTGGGTGATCTTTGTGCTCCTTTCTAGCCCTTACATGCATCTTGTTGACTTTCTTTACCTCTCTAGGTTTAGAAAGAAAATCTTTTCATCATATGATATACTTTTTATATTTTTTATTTTCAGAATTTGTAATGTGTTCTTTTGTGCTTTTCTACAGGTTTTAGATGGAGCAGGATTAGATATTGATTTCCATCTTGCCTCTCCAGAAGGAAGAACCTTAGTTTTTGAACAAAGAAAATCAGATGGAGTTCACACGTAAGTGATCTCTTAGTTGAGTTCCTTGGGCTGAGTAATACCAATGAGCTATCTGCAGGGCAAGAAAATTTAGCACATTTGATACAAACATCAGTATTAAATGATTCCATATGAACAGTTTAAACAGTCCTAGATAGTGGTCTCTCATAAACTAAAATATCTTCCATTAACTTTTTTCTTTTTTTAGGCGTTTTGTATTGATCCCAAATTTTTTCTTTGCTTTGGTTAAATAAGATGAATATGCCCTAGGTATTGCATTCAGTCTATTGTGGCATTTTAAATCTGTCTTTCTGACTAGCGCACAACCTTTCCATTTTAAGTTACTGTTCCAGGTATGTATTCTACAGTTGGAGCTGCTCGCTGTATCATCTCTGCCCCCTATTTCCTTTCTTAAAAAAACAGGTACAATACATCTTTGTGTGTATGTGTTGTGTGTGTATGCATGTAAAAGTTGGTTTTTTTAAACTCAGACCTCATTCTTTTTAGATAATTAGAAAATGGATAGTAAAAGATCTGACCAGAGGAAACTAGAAAGAAAATAACTTGTTACAAGTTTAGAGTTTGACAAAAGGCTATATATGCTCTCTTAATCTCACTTCTCTTTTTCATATCTCAGTGGTGTGTTTCCCTGTTCATGCTATCATTTTACTATAGCACTTTGTTTACTCATGTTATTGCATTAAAACTAAGCTGTGAGTGTACAGGAAGAAGAAAAGCAAATACGGTCTACTGTTTGCCATAAACTAGGCTTTGCATTTTATATGCTTCTAAATTAATCATTCCAACCCATTATGAGAGATTCTTTGATTCCCCAATTCCCATTTTACAGACAAGGAGGCTCAGAGAAGTTAAATAAGTCTGCAGGGATACACATTTATTAAGAGGAGGAGGCAGGATGGATCAGAGTTCTTGCTTTCTACCATACGATGCTTAGAACATCTCTGGCACATAGCACTATGTAAGTACTAGCTATTGTAGTTATTGGTCTTTGTTAACCAGCATACTTGGCATGTAACTGATAGTAAATACTAAACACATGTATGAATGAATGAGGGGGAAAATAGCTCAACTATAATACTCTTTTCAGAGTGCTTGATTTTATTTTTATTTTTATTTAATTTGTAAAGTTTTTAATTTTGAAAGTTTAAGTTTTTATTTAGAAAGTTTTAAAATTTCTTATTCTTTATTTTATTAAAGTGCTTTTTAAAATGGCATTTTATCTATGGAGAGCTCAGAAAAAATCATTTATATAAACTATTAATAAATAAAATAGAGAAACAGTAATTTAAAAAGTCAGTTTCGACTGATAAACTTGGAACTATGCTTTCTCTTTGATAGTTATATGAACAGAAACTAAAAATGCAGCTCATCTTTAAATTTCAGAATCTAGAAAATCTGTAGAATTTGTCATTTTTTTTCTCCAATTTTCTCCATTCCTTTAGAGATAAATTAAGATTAACTGTTAGGGAAAAAAGATATCTTATTGCTCTCTTGCATAGAATTACCTCTCATTAAACCAGTGGGAAAAAACAATGAGTTTATAAGAGTTGACATTTATGGAGTTCTTTTGATGTGCCAGGCTACTGTTCTAAGTGCTTTATATTTATTTTTTTTATTCTTCACCACAGTCCTATGAGGTACATAATATTATTTTATCAATAAAGAAACTGAGGCATAGAGCACTAAAGTTAGTGTACAGCAAAGCCAGGATTTAAAACCAGGCCATCCAACTCACTCTTAATCACTACACCAAATTTACAAATCTACTTTCTAAAAAGTCAGATTTAAATGAAATTGTATTTTTAGCTATATTAACTTTTTAAAGGCAGGTTATAAAATGTCTGTTATGGCACTGAAATAGTTTTTTGCTTAAATTCTTAAAACAAATACTGTCCTTTCAGAAGGCAGGGTTAGTAAAAATATCTCCAAACAGAACTATAAGCAGCTTAAGTAATACCTATTGGCTGGCACTTCCAGGAATTAGAAGTCTGTGTGTGTGTGTTTGTGTGTTTGTATTTTTCTAGACAACTGAATGAATATTACTGTAACTCACACCAGAATTTATCTGTTCTGGACTACTGTTGCTCTTTATTCTACTTGAAAGGAAAATTAACTCTGCAATTTTTATTTGGATAATATTTTGTATCATTTGTAGTATTAAAGTTCCTTTCTAATAAAAGCAGTGAACACTGATTTAGAAAGAGATTAGTATAGGAATGACTATAAAGTAGTAAAACATCCTTTTTTTTCCATACACATGCTGAAGCTCATCCGTATGAGTCAGTGCTTCTCAAACTTTTTTCATTTTTACTCCTGTCCCCATGCAACCTTTCTAGACTTTTCTGCCTTATCATCCCCCCATGAAATTTTAAAACCACGGTTTTTGTACTGTATGTATATCTGCACTTTACATATAAAAAGAGTACGTACAAAGCTTCCCCTTTTTATCCAGTGCAGTGTTAAGAATGGCTAAATAAAGTTGAGTTAAATAAAATTAAGACTAAACAAAATTGAGTTAAATTTAAAAGTGATTAACATTGAACTTAACTTTACATAATAGTCATAACATTTTTTTCCTTTTAAAATTGTTCCCCACTGTATTCACCAGTATATTCTTCAAGCTTCTTCCAAAGGTTAAATACATCCTCAAGAAAAAGGTTTGTCATGACTGAGGAGATTGCAAGGAATGCAGACAGGCTCTGAGCAGTATTATAGAAAAGAAAGATCAATTAACATGAGAGTCAGAAAACCAAGCTTCGTCTGTGCCTATGACAGCTGTGTGATCATAGGCAAGTATTTTAATTTATGTGAACCTTATTTTACTTACCTTGAAAAGGTCAGTTATGCCTACTTCCAAATATGGTAAGAATTAAAAGAACTAAAATATGTGAAAGTAGTGTGTAAATTATAAAGGGGTATATAAGTATTGGCTATTTTTTATTTATAGTATATATGTTAAGATCCAATCAGATTGCTGAGTACTTCTTTCTTATGCTTAAACTAAAAAAGTTGGAAATAGGGGTGGAAAAGAAGTGGAGATTGACTTAAAAGTATCACATGTTGTAGGCCAGTTATCTTGAATGTGAAGCTAATGAGACCAAGTTGTAAGTTTAACTTAGATGTGATTGGTATTTATTCAGTAAAGCTAATGCCACTGACAGTAAAGCTCTGTTTGTTGGCCACTGATCCCCAACCTTTGTAAACCTATGTTATAAAGATGTTCTTAATCTGTAGGAGGCCTGGAAGAAAGCATTTAGAACAATCCATCACTGCTTTTGAAAACAAAAGTCACTTTAGAAAGTAATCTCAATTAAAGGGGAGGTCTGTGGTTACATTTGCATATGAATTGAACTCATGATAAATTACTCTTAATAAATATTAAAGATCATTGTGAGGTATCACATATCTATGTTTTTAATCCTATCCTTTTCCAAAAATTAGGTCAGGATCTTTTACCATGATTTCCTGAGTAAATGCCAAGCACATCTAAGTTGCAACTACATATATATATATTTACATATATATTTCCAGGTTGCCTCTTTCCCAAGAAATTATAAATTATCTTTCAATACCAAGGAAGTCTTTTTATCAGTAAACTGTCCAATTACTATAAACCGTGTTATTTCTTATCTATAGTAGTTTTTCCTTTGATCCCAGATTGGAGTACAGATAACTGAAGACATGTACTTTTTTTAATACAGGGTAGAGACTGAAGATGGTGACTACATGTTCTGCTTTGATAATACATTCAGCACCATTTCTGAGAAGGTGATTTTCTTTGAATTAATCCTGGATAATATGGGAGAACAGGAGCAAGAACAGGAGGACTGGAAGAAATATATTACTGGCACAGACATGTTGGATATGAAACTGGAAGACATCCTGGTCAGTATGGTCTTTTCATAAATAAAAATTACCCAGAGGTCTGACTGTGTGATAGGCACTGAAATAAGCATTTTCTCTGCATTATTTCATATAATCTTTACTTAACTCTATGAGGATTATTTATCTCCATCTTTCCAATAAGGAAATTGTGGTTTAGGGGAGATTAAGTAATGTTTGTCACATAACCAGAGAGGGGGTAACTAAAATTTGAACACAGACTCCCTTAGAATGGTCACAGACAGAAAAATGTAATGATCTATAGCATACTTACACATAGGAAAAAAGTGAGCAATTTGTAAATACTTGAGATGTTATAGGCATTTTTCCCATAGTTTTTATAACATGCAATTTGATATTACTTGATTAATTTGGGAACACTGTATTACTCAGACCAGACCTAGCAGTTATCAGAAACTAGGACTACATTCAGGAGTAAAAACTTTAAGAATATGGCTTCTCTGTTTGAATTGCTTTATCATTTACATGCATAATGAAATGTGCATGTGTAAGAATCTATTTGTTAATAATAGTACTGGGATAGGGGGTAAAGGTCATTACCCTTCAGCCACAGGTAGATGTAATCAAATGATAGAATTTACTGAGTGGTATTTGTAAATAGCGTATATAGCTGTATTGCAGAAATTCCTGCAGTAGAAATAACATGGTCATTGCAAATTAAAACTGTGTAATCTCTAATAGTATTATAGCCTGAACTTTTTTGATCGCTTGAGTTTTTTTAGGAAAGCAGCTGTCAAATAGCAGAAGAGACATACTGTATGTAGATGAGTTAGCTTAAGAAGTCACAAAATTAGACGATCATGTATGTGTGATTGCTTAGTGACTGAGCCCTCAGAGCCTTGGTTTCCTTACCTGCAAAATGGGAATAATACCTCTAGAGTTGTTGTGGGGATGAAATAAGAAATGTCATGTATCTAAGTGCTTTAAACAGTGTATGGCATAATAAATGTTAGTTTTCTTACCTTTTTCATTGGTGTTACTATGAATGCAAACTGAAAGGATTAAGTTTGATTGGTATGAATTTTTACCATGACAGTTTTTTATCTTACCATAATTTCCCATGTATATATCTTTTAAATTTCAATCATATCAACTTATTCTTCCATTTTAAATTTATTTTGCCAACAAGACTAAAACACTAGTACTTACAAATCTTATTAGTGTACTTCACTGCATTCTCAAAAGAGATTGAATTCATTCACATGGTTAAACAAAATGACCAAGTTCAGATTTAAATATAAATAAGCCCTTTTTAAAGAAAAATAAAATGTCTCTCGGGAGTTTTATTTCTCCAAAATTTTGGGGAATAGACTTTGATAAATAATTTTGTATTTGGCTGTCATTGCTGTAATACTGGAAAGAACTATGCATGATCTTTTTATCTGGGGATCTGAATTCCTTATTTTTCTAGAAAATATTTGCATTCCTAGATCACTGTTGCTTTACCAATATGCCCAGATGGTAAATATTATACTTTGTAGTTTTGTAGGTTTAGCAGAATAGTCTGAAATTTTGAGTATAGTTTTTGCTTAAATAAGGATTTTAAGCAAGATGACTATCCAGGAAAATCTGTTTCTAGTATTTTCTTATTTTTGCCATATGTACTATTGATCCCTGAACAATGTGCAGTTGAACTATGCAGGTCTACTTATACAGATTTTCAGTAAGTGCAGTAGAGTAGTATAAATGTATTTTCTCTTCCTTATAATTTTCTTAGTAACATTTTCAAATCGCTAGCTTACTTTATTGTAGGAATACAGTATATGATATATATATATACAATATATAATATATATAACAAAATGTGTCTTGATTGTTTATATAAGGCTTCTGGTCAACAGTACACTATTAGTAAAGTTTTTCGGAATCAAAGGTTTTACGTGGATTTTTAACTGTGCAGGGCATTGGCACCTCCAATCCTCATGTTGTTCAAGGGTCAACTGTATTTTGACATCATTTTAAATCTCAACTTAATTTTAACGTATATTCATATAGCCCTTTTTCAAATCACTTCTCTCACCAGGACCCTACTATAAAAATAGGTTTTTTGGAAGATGTACAACTTAGAGTGCATCTTGATAAGCTTGTTTTACAAATGTGATCTTGGAACATTTTTGTATTAAAAATAGATTATACTTTTGGATGTATAATATGCATATCAAAAATTGGAATATTTTCTGATGTCACTATTATTTTCTGAGATGAAAATGCTAGACACTAAATTGGACAAAACTAACATTCAAAGAAAATACTATAAACACACAGTGCATTATATAAATACCTAAAAGTTATCAGGTTTTTTTTTTTTATCAGTTAGGTTTTTTGAAACTTGTCTTTTTCTTATGGTTGTGAAAGCTAAGAAATAGATAGTGTATATAAAATTCCTGGCATTATGCCACTGAAATAGATTTTCACATTTTCAGTTTACATTAGCTTTGCTCCTCTGTAAAGTATTTGTAAACAATAATTTAAATATATCAGGAGAACTATTACATAAACTTACAAAAGATCTTTAGGTAATCCAAGTAGTACCTGTCCCTTAATTAAAATTGTGTTTGGATATAAAACTAATGAGTGTCAGGGTACTGTGAATCACATGTTTAAATGAACTTAAAATTACTGAGCATTCTTTTATAGTAAAATTATTTTATTTATCTCCAGGAATCCATCAACAGTATCAAGGCCAGACTAAGCAAAAGTGGTCATATCCAGACTCTGCTTAGAGCATTTGAAGCTCGTGATCGAAACATACAAGAAAGCAACTTTGATAGAGTCAATTTCTGGTCCATGGTTAACTTAGTGGTAATGGTGGTAGTGTCAGCCATTCAAGTTTATATGCTAAAGAGTCTATTTGAAGATAAGAGGAAAAGTAGAACTTAAAACTTTAAACTAGAATACTTAACGTTAAAAAAAAAGACAGAAAAATGCAATACGCTGTTATAATCAAGACCATTAGTAGTCTTTTCGAAAAACGTTTTCAAGCATTACAAGTGTGAAACAAGTATAATTTTAAGGTGAAAGGAATCTTCACTTTTCTCTGTGCAAGTAATCTTATTGTTTCAGTTGTACTTAAGTGTATAACAAATATTTCACAGAGTATAGGTATAATTGAATGAAGCCATATATCAGCATTTTCCTAAGTTTGAAAAAATTTTGCAAATGTCATAGGTGATTTAAATAAATGAACTTTGGGCCTAAATGCAACACCAAACATTGTTTTTAAAACATTGTCTTACCTAGAAGTTTCTTTGTAAATGTGGCAACTACAAATTAGAAGTTTTCGGTATATTGAAATTTCTTTGTAAATGTGGCAATTATAAATTAATTGTATAATTTTAGTATATTAAGTTATAAATCATCTGAGGATTACCTAATCATGATTGGATATATATTTAGAAGACAAAAATTCAACTTTTCTTTTTACATGTGGATCTCTCCCATAATGTAAATAGAAGCATAGCTGTGAAAAACAGATTTGTGAGATTTTTATAACTAAACATATTTCAATTTAAAGTATTAGCAAAAAGTATTATATACTTAGCTTATATTCCCCAAAGGCCAACATTTTGATGATTCTTAAAAATGCTCAGTCATTATTAAAATTGGAACAAATTTTCTCTTTGATATGAAGTAGCTAAAGGCTGCTCGGTCTCCATAAGGACACATTTTGTCTAGTCCTTAACTAAGATCTAGAATTTTGAAATTAAATGTGAGGGGGAAATAATTTTATTTTTATATTACCTTTCACCAGTGATATGTTAGTTTTAACATAATTACTGACTTGGATAATACATTATTACCAGCAGTAAAGGAGATACTGCTTAAAAATCTGGGCCTTACATAAATAAGTATCTCCTTTTCTAAGTTCTCAAATCAACAACAATCAATAAAGAAGAATTTAGGTAAGCTTGAGAACATCTGATCAAAATTAAGTTCACTTAAATAAACTCTTAAGTATCTGGAATCTGATTGGTTCATCATAATGACCTAATCCTAATATCAATCATGAGACAAAATTCCAGATAACTGAAGAAACTATACTTGGCTAGGGTTTTATTTTTTACAGTTGCTTTATTCTGTTTTGAATTGTCTTTTATAAGTATTCAGGTACATTTTATGAAACAAACTCTACTGTAAGGTTTAGCACTGGGTACATACAACTGTTATTACAGCTTTCATTAAATGACCTTTCTGATCACTTTATTTATTGACATTCAAGTAAGGATTTGAAAGACCACAGAATCCCACATTTAAAGTCAATATGTGAATAACTCTATGTAAAGTCTCTGCCATCCTTGCTTATTGCAATCTGTGGAGTATTACTCAAATACTAGTAATTTAGCTACATCATGAATTAAATAGAATTTTTAGGTTATATCCATCTGTAATATTAAGACAAATTATGAGATAGAAACAATCAACTTAAAAAGTACATAAGTACTGCTGGAATTCTGAATAAGCAATGATATTGAGAGAATGGTTCATTTATTAGTTTACAGTCATAGTGGTACAAAAAGAAATTTATTTCCCTTCTCCTTATGCCCTTGGGGGAGAACAAAGGTTAGCTATCCCTACTATGAAGCTTTTTGAAAATGAGGTAAATGCCATATATAATTGATTACCTTAACTGGCCAAGAAAATGTTTAAGTGTCCAGGATTTGTGCCTATAATACGTGCAAAACAGGGGCCAACAATCACCTAATGAAGAGACCTCTCTTTCCCCCCTTTTGTTAAACTCATAATGAGAAGCAACTTTACCATACTATAACTAATAAAACAGTACAGATATAAACTACTGCATCTTTTCTATAAAACTGTGATTAAGAATTCTACCTCTGGCTGGTTCCTGTACTATACTGATTCCTTACCTAACAATGAATTTGTTACATTATCTATAGATGATTTGTGCCACTGATTTTAAACCTATGATTCAGTAACGTCTTATAATGGCCTTATCTGGAAACAAAGAGTTTAGGAATATTGAGGACAATTTTATTTTTATAGGCACAAAATGAAGAGTGGGATTAAGAAGAATGTTACTTGTATTAACCAAAAAAAGTATGATTAGTGAGCAAAGAACTAAATTCTTTAATATTTCTAAAAGCATGTAGTTTATCTGCCTTATGGTTTTTTTTTAAATGTCAGTATTCAATTTTGAAATTAAAATTATGGGCTAAAATTAAGCAACTTACCACTTAATGATGAATTTTGTCTTCAGTTTTTAGTTATATAAACTCTTAAAATACAATACTTAAGGCCTGAGTTTTACTCTTACTTGCATTTGGGTCATTAATGATGTGCTCTTCTTTTATGTGAATGTCAAGATATAGAAGGTAATTAAGTGGTTGAAATAGCATGGAAATACAAATTGAAATGTAATTTTATGTTAAGTATGTTTATCCTTCTTAAGCATTGTTCTTTTGTCTTAAAATTAACAAAAATTTGAGTACCTATAATTGTAAGCCTCCCCAAATAGTTCTTTATTTTAAATTAAAAAAAAAAAAGATTCAGCATGTAAAAACTTTTCATCTTAATACACAATCAGCGTTGCTTAAATTGCTTTATAGTTGTGAATAGCCATATTAAATGAGCAATGAATACTGTTCTGAATATACATAATAAAAATTATAAAACATTTTATCCACCAGTTATTGTAAATGCCGCCTTATCCTTAAAACCTTCATTGATCTCAGCCATGTGTGCTCTCCCTTCCATTTGAAAACCCATAGTTCTCTGCACTTCTTATTGTGTATCATTCTGCGTTACACTGGAGTTCTGTTTACATGTGTCTTATTCATCCGTTGCCCAAACATGCATTGTAACTATAAGGTGCTCAGAATATAGAGGCAGAAAAAAAAAGGCAACGATTACCTCCAAAAGTTTGGAATGCTAAATAAGCCCCCAAAGAGCTTGTTCTACTCCTCTAACCCCACCCCATAAATTGTTTAGGTCTGTAATATGGCTCTAGAATCTTAATTTTTAACCAACACAACTTGGGATTCTGGTGTCCATTATCTTTGGACCATTTGCTAACTGGGTGATACTGGGAAATCAAAATTCCTTTGAACCTATTTCTTTGTCTGTAGGAACATTTTAGGTGGCATCTTAAAACTTGGTTAAAATCACACATAAGAGAGTCCAGTGCTTGGTGGTGGTTGGTTACTGGTCATTTCCTTCATACCATCTAGACAAGACACTCTTCCTGTACAAGCTGACAGAATTCCTTAAGCACCTTTCTGCTTCTGCACTCCCATCACTTTCAGGTGCCTGAGTTTCTGGAAGGTCTGTGTCATTTAAAACTAGAGTTACACTACACTTATGTCTGTCTGGGAAAAGGGCACAGAATAAAGAATCCAGACCTAAGATGATGTTACGTGAAAGAGGGCACATTGAGGTGGTACTCTGGATCCCTGTATCTGAAAGAAAAAGGCAAGAAAATGCCACGCAGGGAAAAATTTGGAGGTCTTCAATGACCATGAGTCAACAGCAAAATGAACAAAGAATCAGTTACCATCACTGAAATGAACTCCCTTCTATATAGATTACTCCCCAGTCCTGGAAGTTTTCAAGTGCAGTAATGATCAGATGTCAAAGGGTTTATTTCTACATCGGATATCAAGTGGGAGGGACTAATAAACCTAACCTTTCTACCCTTACTTCAATTCTAAAAGGACCAGTAATGCTATTTGTAGGAGAAAGCTGAAAGAAAAGGCCACAGCTTAAAATTAAAGATACATTTAAGAGTTCCATTTTGCTGGATTCTTGCTTGATATTCAAAACCAAATTGGAAACAAAAAACCACAATACCATTGACAGTTACTCCAACAAAAATGATATACTTAGGAATAAATCTAACAAAACATATATAAGATTTGTATGCTGAAAATTATCAAAAGTTGGTAAAAGATTAAAGACCCAAAATAAGTGGAGAAATGTACTATGCACCATGGATTGGAAGGTCAATTCTTCCTAAATCTATAAATTAAACATAATTCCTGTCAAAATCCAGCAAGATTTTTTTAAAGATGTATTTATTTTAAAGACAGAGTGTAGAAGGAGAGGGAAGAATCCCAAGCAGACTTCCCGCTGAGCACAAAGGCTGCTGGAGGGCTTGATCTCACGACCCTGAGATCATGACCTGAGTTAAAATCAAGAGTGGGATGCTTAACCGACTGAGCTACCCAGGCACCCCCAGCAAGATTCTCTTGTAGACAGAGACAAGCTTACGCTAAAATGTATATGGAAATGCAAAAGACTAAGAACAGAACAAAAGGACTAAGACAATTTTTAAGAAGAATAAAGTCTACAATGATCAACACTGTGTGATACTGGTGGAGGGATACCACATAGAATGGGACAGGGATTCCAGA
This sequence comes from Ursus maritimus, assembly GCF_017311325.1. Lineage (NCBI taxonomy): Eukaryota > Metazoa > Chordata > Mammalia > Carnivora > Ursidae > Ursus > Ursus maritimus. The sequence goes on from NW_024423564.1 coordinate 27,383,892, forward strand.
AATACACCAAAAAACTCCAACTGATTTTTGGCAAAGGTGCAAAAGCAATACAGAAAAGACAGCTTTTTAGGGGCACCTCGGTGGCTCAGTCAGTTGAGCATCTGCCTTTAGCTCAGGTCATGATCTCCAGGGTCCTGGAATCGAGCCCCACATCGGGCTCCCTGCTCAGTGGGGAGTCTGCTTCTCTCTCTCTCTCTCCCTCTGCCCCTCCCCACTGCTCGTTCTGTCTCTCTCAAATAAATAGAATCTTAAAAAAAAAAAAAGGCAGCCTTTTAAATTGTGCTATAGCAGTTGGCTTAAACAGGTAAAAACATGAACTTAAATGTAAGAAAATAGCAAAGCTTTTTTAATTTTTTTCAAAAGATTTTATTTTTTTGTCAGAGAGAGAACAAAAGCAGGGGGAGAGGCAAGCAGAGGGGGAAGCAGGCTCCCCACTGAACAGGGAGCCTGATGTGGGACTCGATCCCAGGACCCTGGGATCATGACCTGAGCCAAAGGCAGCCGCTTAAACACTGAGCCACCTAGGCATCCCAGAAAACTGCAAAGCTTTTCAAAAAAAATTTAAAAATGTTCAGGACCTAGAAGGGCTAGGGCTAGACAAAATTTTCACACTTGACAGTAAATGCATGATGCATAAAAAGAAAAACTGATAAACCAGAACTCATCAGAAGTAAAAACTTTTGCACCACCAAAGACCCTGTTATGGGGTTGAAAAAGCAAGCAATAAAGGAGAAAATATATGCAAACTATCCATCTGAAAAAAGGGCTAGAATATACAGTTGACCATATACAGTTCAAACTCATGTTGTTCAAGGGTCAACTGCATAAAGAATTCTCAAAGCTCAAAGTAAAAAGACAAATCAGTTATAAAATGGGCAAAAAAAATGAAGAAATATGTGGAGCACATGAAAAGATGTTCAACATCATTAGTTACTAGGGAAATTCAAGTTAAAGGCATAATGATGGGTGCCTGGGTGGCTCAGTCGGTTAAGCGTCTGCCTTCAGCTCAGGGCATGATCCTGGGGACCTGGGATGGAGTTCCCCATTGGGCTCCCTGCTCAGCAGGGAGTCTGCTTTTGCCTCTGCCCTTCACCCTGCTTGTGCGGATGCTCGCACACTCTCAAATAAAATCTTTAAAAAAATAAAAATAAAACCACAATGAAGTATCACTACCCAAATGATTAAAAGTTACCAACAGCTGAAACTAAGGTAACATTTTTGTATCAACTAAAATTTCTAAAAAGTTACCTAATGCTGGCAAGGATGCAAGAAAAATTAGATCACTTATACATTGTGGGTAGGATATAAAATGGTAGTCACTGGAAAATATTTTAGCAGTTTCTTATAAAATTAAACATGCATTTACCATGCAACCCAGCATTTATATTCTTGGGACACTTATCCCTGAGAAATAAGTGTGCACGTAAAAAGCTATACATGTAGCAGCTTCATATCTAACAGCCTCAGACTAGAAATAACCCACATGCCCTTCAAAGAGCGAATGGTAAGGGGGTGCTTGGGTGGCTTAGTCGAACATCCGACTCTTGATTTCGGCTCAGATCATGATCTCAAGGGCGTGAGATGGAGCCTCACGTCAGGCTCATAAACACTGGGCGTGGAGCCTGCTTAAGATTTTCTTTGCCCTGCCCCCCTAAAAAAACCCAAAAAGTGAATGGTTAAACTTTCATACATCCATACCACATAATACTATGCAGCAACAAAAAGGAATTATGGATACATGTAATAATCTGGATGGACCTCAAGGATTTTTGTGGGGGAGGGATTTTAAAAAGGTTACATACTATATGATTCTTTTTATGTAATATTCTTAAAATAACAAAATTAGATGGAAAACAGATTAGTGATTGCCAGGTGTTAGGAATGGAAGGAAGAAAGGGAAAGTGGCTGTGGCAGCCTTCTGATGAAACAATTATGTATCTTGTGTTAGTTGCACAAATCTATGTATAAAATTACACGTAACTAAACACACAAATGAATGCTTGTAAAATTGGAGAAATCTGAATAAACTCTGGATTGTACCAACATCAATTTTCTTGATTTGACATTGTACTATATGCAAAATGTTACCATTGAAGGAAACAGAGGAGTAACAGGGACTCACTGCATGTCTGTGTTTGTGTGTGTTTTGCAACCTGTGAATATGTATTCCAAAATTAAAATTTGAAACAAAATGGCAACAGATGGATATTATACCTGAAACAGACATTATTAGTGTGTTGGTATATATATGTACATATTTCTGAATGAAGCCAGGAACGAGTGATATAATTTAACTCCTTTCAAATAAAATAAAAATATTCTAAGTTAGAAACAGATTGACATTTCAGGTGTTACTTCAATCCTTCAGAATTATTAGTAGAAAGGGGAAACACTATATACTTCAGGGAGCTTAAGGAATTGAACTTGATTGTTTTTACATGAAATATGAAAGAAAAGTCAACCTTTTTCTTCTGGAATTCTAAAATAGTGTCCAGAGGTTATACTACAATGAAGTATCAGAATACCGCCAGGGGAAAACCGCATCTACTTCCCAATGTTGCAGAATCAGCATTCAGGGAATCTCAACAGAGAAGCTAGTCTTTACTTTTTCAAATGCTGACTTTTCAGTGGGCAATCCAGACATACAGGTATATAATGAAAATCTTGAACAGAGAATGACTGATTCCTTCACCCATAAAAGTAACAAAGTCTTTTTGCCATACAGGATCTTAGAATTAAGGCATATATAGCAGATACAACTGAGAAGCAACTTACTGAATATAAGCTACTGTAAATTCTTAAATGCCAAAGGGACATAAATTTAAAAACGTGTTAGCAATTGCTACTCCACTATCCCTTAGAGATACAGCAAAGGAGAAAAGGATGAACAAAGACTAGTCTGTAAGACAGGGAAACCGGGAAAGTTTAAAAAACATGCAAATGGCCCATATATTATCAAAGGAGAGTGTTTCCTTTTTGGCACCCAAGGGAAGATCAGAATGCAATACTTTTATATCTTCAAAGCATCTAATACAAGTTGCAATTATCACAATATTCTAGGGCAAGGTTTAATATTTTAGAATAAGAAAAATTTGAGCATTACTATGTCTAGTACTTTGGACACAAAGCAAAGAATCTGCCCATCAAGAGCTGACAGAAACGAGAGAAAGACTAGTATTCAGGACTCATCACTCATTTTTCTAAGTCAGCTTTGTCATTCATTGCTCCAGGAATTTAGCCAGATCCCTCAAACTTAGGTTGTGTCCTCCTCATGTGCTCTCTACACGTCTGTTTCAAAGCACTGACCACAATGTATCACAATTAACGTATACAAACCCTCTACTAGACTCTAATCTCTTTAGGCAGAGAATATGTCTATTCTATCCACCACACCCAGCACAAGACCTAAAACACAGTATTTGTTAATGTAAAGATGAGGCCCACTGTTTTATTAAGTGAAATGTGAAGTTTCAAAACATGAATGATCTTTTAGTAAAAATAAAAAGTCTACAAGTTTAAAGCTATATTTGTATATCATTATCTCTGAACTGTAGAATGGAAGATTTTCAGAGTTTTGTGTTGTATGAATTTTTTATTAAAATATTTGTATATCATAGTTAGAAAATAGTAAAGCTTTTCCTTTTAGGAAAAAAAATTGATAAAAGATTTCCTCCCTTGTTTTTCTCATCTACCACCTCCAATGCCCTTTTCTTCTAAGCCACAGCTTCATTCTCTTAGGACTGCTTCACTAATTTCTCCCTTTTGGTGCCAGATGAGAAACAATTTGGGGTTAAGCAGAAAAGCAATATGTTAGAAACATTAGCATTATTTCCTCCAAGTCAGGCTTAGGAAAAGGAGTACACTTCACCCCAGGTGAGAATAATTTCTATAACAAGAAAATGCAGAACTGGACACTACTGCAGTTTACTTATAAAAGGGATGAATTGGGGCGCCTGCGTGGCTAGGTCAGTTGAGTCTGCCTTTGGTTCAGGTCATGTCCCAATGATCCCAATGATCCCAGGGTCCTGGGGCCGAGCCCTTTGTTGAGCTAACTGCAGGGACCCTGCTTCTCCCTCTCCCTTTGTGTGCTCTCTGAAATAAATAAATAAATAAATAAATAAATAAATAAATAGGATGAATTACTTGTTAATTGTAATATTTAGTTAGTTTTCAAGGTTCCCTATTACCAGGCTATAGCAAAATGCTTGTCATTTTCTAAACCTAAATTTATACTTTTTTTTTTTTTTAAAGATTTCATTCATTTATTTGACACAGAGACAGCCAGTGAGAGCGACAGCCAGTGAGAGAGAGACAAGCAGGGGGAGTGGGAGAGGAAGAAGCAGGCTCCCAGCAGAAGAGCCTGATGTGGGGCTCGATCCCAGAACGCCGGGATCACGCCCTGAGCCGAAGGTAGACGCTTAACGACTGAGCCACCCAGGCGCCCCCTAAATTTATACTTCTTAATACCAAACACAAAATAGTGTAATTTTTCAATGAGGTCAGATTCAGTAATTACCTGAAATATTCTAATGCTTTTTTGGTGTTAGGCAAGAAAACCACGTGACACTTTACTATCACTATGAATATCTTATAAATATTTTAAGTATTATCATTAATTTCTTTCCAGGACAGTCTTTTCCTTATTCATTTTAAAAATCAAACTATCTGCACATTATTTTCAATATTCTTCTCAGAAATTATTTCCAATTATGATTTTTATTACAACCTGCTTTTTATGCACCACCACTTTGGAGCACAAAACAGACTTCTGAATCCACATTATAGTGTCTTCCTAAAAAGCCCCACAAGTATTCTCTTGGAAACACCTCCAAGTGCTTTTGCTTCAGAATAAAACACAAGTTTCCCAGGATAAATACAGGTATTACTTGCTTTTGTTCAGCTAACACCATAAATTTGCTCTAAACTATTTCTCTATGATAGTACCTACGACAGAAAACCCTCATATTTTTACTGAAAATTTTCTACACATCTGCCACAGTACCACCACGAAGAAACTTACTCAAGTTTTAGGTCTTTGCTTAATGAATGGTGATGAGCATGGTAACATGGTAACATGGTCCTACTCCATCCACTTCTTTACTTCTTCCATTACTTTCAAGCATGAACTTTTTATTCCAACCAAGCCTATCTTCCGTCTTTACTGTTCTCTAAGTAGGCCTGCTCCTCTTCTGCTCCATTTAATATCACTAGCTTCCCAGGTTCTCAAAACTTAAAAGACCTCTTACCTGCTCAGTCACCAAGTACTGTCAGCTCAGCTCCCTAATCACTCTCATATTCCCAACACTCCCACTGCTTCTACTACCTCAAATTTACCTACATGTAAATCTAGGTTTGGCACTCACACCATTTCTAAGTGATCCTACATACTAGCGCCAAAGTAATCTCAAAACACACTAAAGCATGGCCGGTCCTACCACAGCAGGCCCATCAGAATCCTGATATTTTCCAGCCTCACCCACCTCACATCCTGTTTTCTTTGAGTAGGCTTAATGACCTTGCTTCTCCTGCACTCTGCAATGCCCACTCCCTTCTCTACAGGTTCACACCATTCATGTTCCAGTTTAAACCCCTTCAGTAAGTCTTCCCTAATAATTCTTTTCTCTCAAATGTCCTCCAGAGCCACGCCCCAGGAAAAAAGTTAACCTCTCCCTTCTCAAATCCTCTTGCCACTCTGACCCCTTTAAATAGCTGAACATAAACATTCTTATCTTCCCAGCAAAGAGAACACTAAGGGATGAAGGCAACTCCATTTCACATTTTCCTCCTAATAGCCTCTTGGAATTAAACAGACACCAAAATACCAAGTCAGGTGTTCAATGTCAACTCCAGGACTATTCTTCCTCTATTCCTTCAGTTTGAACTGAGCTTTTCTCTCCCTTAGCCAGTATATTTAAGCTAACCCACTCTTCAAGGTACAACCTAGCAAATATTGCAGTCCAAAACAATCTCATTTCTCTGATGATATATATAGCACCTATTTGGATACCTGTAGTCATGTTTTCCAATGTTAATTCTCATGTTTATGACCTACCTCCACAAACTGTGCCATTCTCTGTACCTCTTGAACTTCCCCTTAACCAAAGTCCATCTCTGCACTTATTTATACTGTTTCTTATCCTATTTTTGCCACTCAAAAGCTGATCCTCCTTCAAAGGGAAATCCAAATGACATTCTGTTCAATAAGTCTTTCTCTAATGTCTCTCCAGGTTCCTATGGAACTCTGACAAATATTCCATGGTACTTACCACATTTCAACTTAAATTTAGCTGTATTTATGTCTGTGCCCTTCATAACTTAAGAATTCAGACCAGGGCTCCCAGTATTTGATCTCTCTCCACAGCAACTTGTAGATATTCCAAGAATGACTTACATTTGAATAAATAGCACAAAATGGTTTGAAACACCATTTTTAGGAACTGAAACAACACACACACACACACACACACACACACACACACACACACACCCTGTAATAATACTTAAGTGGGTTGAATTGTATATCCCCCCTCCCCAACCAATGTCCAAGTCCTAACTCAAGTACCTGTGAATAGACCTTATTTAGAAATAGGGTCTTCGCAGATGTAATTAAGTTAAAGATCTTGAGATGATGTCATCCTGGCTTTAGCAGGGGCCCTTAATTCAATGACTGCTATCTTTATAAAGAAGAGAGATTTGACAGAGGATAAAGCTATCAAATTAGAGGCAGGAAAGGAAGTGGTGTGTCTACAGCCTAAGGTTGCTACCAGAAGGAATCAACCTTGCCATCACCTTGATTTCAGACTTCTAGCCTCTAGAACTGTGACAGATAAATTGCTGTTGTTTTATGCTACCAAGTTTGTGGTAAATTGTTAAGGCAGCCCTAGGAAACTAATACAAACACCTCAGTAGAATAGCATTTTAAACATCCAGAAAAATAAACTTTGTTCAAAGATAAGAACAATAATGAGGTTCTTAGGAAACAGATTTGAGTTTTATTTTACTAAAACTATATTTTACCTAAATTTATTAAACGAATTTTATTTTATAAATAAGTATGGCTTATCTTAAACTGAATTCAGTGCTGGGGCACCTGGGTGGCTCAGTCATTAAGTGTCTGCCTTCAGCTCAGGGTGTAATCCCAGAGCTCTGGGATCGAGCCCCGCATCGGGCTTCTCCACTGGGAGCCTGCTTCTTCCGCTCCCACTCTCCCTGCTTGTGTTCCCTCTCTCGCTGGCCCTTTCTGTCAAATAAATAAATAAAATCTTAAAAAAAAAAAAAAAACAAAAAAAACAAAACTGAGTTCAGTGCAACCTCTCAATATCAAATGTCCTGTGTTAAGGATACAATTTTAAAAGATGTAAAACCAAAGTTATACTCCTTATACGCTGTAATTTAAAAAATCATGCTGTTTCTAAAGCAAATAATCATGATGAATAGATGAAGCTCTATTTTATCATGGTATTTTCACTGCAATATAAATCTTAATTTTCTTAATAGTGAAGGTTCATATTTTCAACCTAATCTGGTATTAGGTATGGATCAGTATTTTGTTTATTCTCTATTAAAGTTTAACCCAGCACTTCCCTTTTAACTCTTATGCCACATTTCGAAGTTATCCAACTTTTACTTTTTTAAAAAAAGTCAGTGTACTTAAGGTACACAAAATTAACTTCAGTGAGCCTAAACCAACTACAAAGCCTTCAGATTCCAGATATACGTATGACTGGGTATTTTCCTAATTTTGCTTATCTAAGACACTGGCATCTTCCATTAGCAGATAAAATCTATTATAATAACATGGCTGACAGCATATACATTCTGTCTAGGAAGGGCCCCAAAATAAATGTAAATTGTATTTTAAAGAGCATGAGCCTTTATATTAAGCACTACTTTCTAAGTACAAACTTAGTTTTAAAATATTTTCAAACTTTTGAAAATCATTTCAAAAATAATTAAAAAAAAATCAAGAGTTTAGTCCTACTGAAACTTTTTAAATTATACCTTCCACATAAAAAGAGTAACAAGCACAGGTAACTTAAAATTTTACACATTTTCCTGACTTTAGCCAAGTTCATAAAACAAACCAAATTTAGTTTTTTTTCCCACAGGTCCTGTCCCTGTGCTTTAATAAACCACCCTTTTGCACCAAAAACAAACAAAAATAAATTTAGCTGACATACAAACATTAGTTTACGTGAATTTGGTAAAACAACTATTTTCTTAGAAATTACAATCCTCAGAAGCTTGACATTTTAACTGCGGTGAATTTCAGCACTTGAAGTACTAAAAAGCTAAATGACTAATATCAATTCTTGTACTCATTTAACCTAGAAAGTCATGGAAATTAGTAATTACTACTCTGATTGAAATACCATCTCTTCTCTGTTCCTTTAAGCTACTTTATGACCACTAAGTATGTGCATATAATAAATCCATGTCAATTTGCTATTCTTCTATGACAAGTCCACACCGGACAAGACACTATTTTCTCTTTTCCATAATGCAAAGATGGCATAAGCCACTGAATCTAACACCTTATTGGAGAGGAAAAGCCACCTAGCTCAACTATGAGCCACGGAGGCACAGTTTTGGTTCCTCTGCTCTGTTTATCACCAAATCTCTTCCAGAATCCAAGAGCAGATTTATAATTGGTCCAATATTTTTTGTATTGCAATTTTGCTTTTATCTCATTCCACTTACTAGTTAATAGAAAACAATGGTGCTACGTTTTCCAAGAAGTTTTTGCTATTTTAAGGTAATCTGAAGACCGACTGGAGAGGCACAAATAACCTACTCTAGCCTACATTACAGTCTTATCTCACTCAGCTGTCAGATTTCTAAATATCTCAACCACTTACACATTCTAAAACAGGAAGCAAGAAAAACAAAATGAGAAATTCTTCTGAGTAATGAGTATTTTAAAAGCCGGCTACTTTTACAAAGGAAATCACTCTTGAAAACTCACTCAAGAATCTAAAAAAAAGGGGGTGCCTGGGTGGCTCAGTCGTTAGGCATCTGTCTTCGGCTTAGGTCATGATCCCAGGGTCCTGGGATAGAGCCCGTGTCAGGATCCCTGCTCAGTGGGAAGCCTACTTCTCCTTCTGCCTCTCCCTCTGCTTGTGTTCCCTCTCTTGGTGCGTCTCTGTCAAATAAATAAAATCTTTAAAAAAAAAAGAAAATCAAACCTTGGGTAAAATGAAGTTTAAAATTTTATTTACATGATTAACTCTTCGTTCCAGAAAACCTTGCTTAATTTTATTTCCATTCTATAACAAATTAATGTTTAGAAGCTAGGTGGGAGAAAGGAAGGGGAGAAAGCTACTCAATGCACTGTAAATAAATGTGGTTTATTAACATGGGCACTGCCACAGAAGATATGTGTGAAGCAGACAAGTATAATATAAAAGCACTACCTAGCCTAAGTCATTAAGAATAATGACTACCCACATCTAGACCGCTGAGAGTACCACCATATTATATAAAATATAATATAAAATAAATGTTCACAATCTCCCAGTAATTAGGAAAAGGTTAACATGCTAAAGATAGTGTCTTAAAAACATGAAGTACTTAATACAGTCTAGAAAAATCTTCAATAAAGTGGCATTTTAAATATTTCTGGTCTCATTTTATGGCTTAAAAGTTGCTTAAAGGGGGCACCTGGGTGGCTCAGTCAGTTAAGCATCTGCCTTCAGCTCAGATCATGATTCCAGGCTCCTGGGATCCAGCCAGCTCCCTGATCAATGGAGAGCCTGCCTCTCCCTCTCCCTGCTGCTCCCCCTGCTTGTGCCCTCTGTCAAATAAATAGTATCTTTTTTAAAAAGTTGCTTAAAGAACATACTATGTTTTATAAAGAGGTATCAAGAATGAGTTTCTAATGACAAAATTCTTCACTGAAAACTTTATATCCAAAGATAATAACATAGAAAGTCTAAAATACCAGGTTACGCAAAATTATAATACAAAGAAAAAGACAGACCTGTTATAGATCTGCTCTTGGATTCTGGAAGAGATTTGGTAATAAAAGAATACAGGAACCAAATTCTGCCTCCACAAATCTTAGATGAGCTAATAGGCTTTCTTTCCAAAACCCTATCCAATATGCTTCATCCTCAAGGAAAAGTTTAACTTCACAGATATCTAAGCAAGCTTTATGTATTTTGCAAAGGGGACCCAAATTCTCACAAAATTTTGTTTTTAAGATTTTAATTTAAGAGAGAGAGAGAGAGAGAGAGAGCGCGAGCAAGTGAGCACGGGGTGGGGGGCGGACAGGGAGAGAGGGAATCTCAAGCAGACTCCACACTAAGTGCAGAGCCTGACGACACAGGGCTTGATCTCAAGCTTGATGTCATGACCCTGAGATCCCAACCTGAGCTAAAATTGAGTCAGATGCTTAACCAACTGAGCCACCTAGGCGCCTCACAAAATCTTGTTTTTATTTCAAATTCTGTATAGGCAAAATTCCTTTACAGTCCACCAATAGTATTAAAGATAAAATATGTAAGAGGTCAATTAACGGCCAAAACAATATTAATCATAATCCTTCACTAAGCATGTATTTATACTAGATGTTATTAACATATAACAAATTTACAACCTCATTTTGAGTAAAGTTTAATGTAATTTATTTACTTAAATTGTTATGTATTGAAAACTACATATGCAAATTATTAATTTATAGAAACACACTCTAATAGTAATGTAATTAAATTTTAAAAAGACTTTCAAAACATTTGAAAAACTTGATTTCTTAAAAGAATTGTTTTTGGTGAGCTTACTTTTAACTTCTGCTTGATATGAAAAACTTACTTTTAATTAGCTGCTAGATATTCATTCAGATATTGTCAACATTTTTTTTTCCAGCACTTGACATAATTAATGATGGGTTAAATAACTTGGTAGAATTCAATAACAAATGTAAGCTAGTTTTATTTAATTCCTAAGCCTAGGCCACACACAAAAGCACTAAGATTCAGTTATCTGTTTTGTAGCACCGATCTTGCATATATTTTGTTCCATGAACTCAATGTCACTGCTATTCCTCTGATACGCAAGAAAACCCAATGAAAGTAATTAAATACTAAGGAATAAGATTTTTGTTGGGTAGAGTTGAGCTCTGGAGGGCCACAAACCATTATCTAAGACTTTTTCTGCCTTCTGCTCCCCATCAACCAATCTGTGTCTGTTTTCAGACTCTATCATCCTTATATGAAAGCATGGAAAGAAAAAGAGAGAAAAGATTGAATACCTTTTGGTAAATACGAGGAACAAAAATTAGACTAATGATTTTAAACAAGATATATTTTTGTTTTATCCAATAAGTACATTTTATCATCTATGAAGATTTTGTTCATTTGTTTTTTTGCTTAAATCCAGTGGAATTTTCTTGAACGAGATATCACATTCCTTGAAGATGCTGCAAAAGTGAGGAATTATTATTACTAAGCATACAGTTTCAATACTCATCATCTCTAACAAAGAGAAAATGCAAGGGAAGCAAGCAAAGAGGGATTTTTCTGGGTAGAAGTGAGGGAAGGGGAGAAAACTAGAGTGAGCTGGTTTATTTGCAGTCTTATTCTAATTTTAAACCCAAAGACAGTATAATATTTTGATCTAGCTATTGCTCCAAGACATTGTGATATAACTTAAAAATTACAAATATTGTACTTACTCCCATTTTATTTGTTGATACTCAGAGAGCCAATCAGTTTGCTTTCACAGCTTCTCTCATCTCTGAATTTTTATCAGTCTGACATCTGGTTTCTTAACTGCTACTAATTAGAAAAGAATCCATGACTAGATAAAACTCTCACTTTACACCTAACTGTCAAGTTTTTATTTTCCCGAGGAACGAAGATGACTGATCGATTGCCACAGAAAAAAACCAAAGGAGACTTTTGAGAGTGGATATTTGTAGAAGTACTCAAACATAGAGGAAAACTTCCCCACGTTACACAGAGGTTTTGTTTTTTTTTTAACTATTTCCCAAAGTTGCATGGACATCTTCCTTTGTCATCACACCCTCATTCAAACAACTCTAGAACCACATTATACAAGTCTACTATCACTACGCAAGTCAGATCGTGCTCCAACCAAAACTTAATAGTACCTGGTAGAAACTCAACCAAGTAGTCCAAAAGAATTAGTTCTACCCCCAACACTGATAACAGAAATCTTCTGAATATATACACAATAGAAACCAACATGTACAGTTGGACATAACTTGCAAAATATAAGGGGAGAGTTACCCTCAACTCATGTATCAGTGAACATTCACTTGTTAAACATTTAGTAACAAAAGATGACTAGCAAGATCTGACTTCTTCACTCCTACATTAGAATTTATAGAATAACTCTGATAAGCTCATATTTTCATCTATTTAGATCATATAAGAATCCATATTTATCATTTATTATTAGGAAATTTATAAAAATGCATTTGTTTTGAATAAAAATGTAATTAAAACAAGTAAGGCATACTATTTTTTACATCTTTTCCTTTTGTAGTCTAGGGGCAAAGCTTTTAAGGAAAAAAAAAACAAAATCCTTTGATGTGAACCTGACACCTCCTACATAAGCAAAAAGAAAAAAACAGTTGAAAAGTCTGAATTTTTTGAATTTTGGAGACAAGGCAGATAGAGGGAGATACATTATCTTTCAAGTAGGAAGTGTACGAGCTGACTAAACAGTTTATTTTTTAAAGGATCGTTTTAGATGAACATGCAATAATTATTAATATTATTTGAGGGACAAGCAGAAAATGAAAGCCAAGTTTCATAAAGATTAATTCAAGTGAACATATTTACAATGGAACTGGAAAATCCTTAGCTCCCTGGCTAAATAAAAGCAGTCATCTACTGCATCAGTGTGTATTTTCAAGCAAATACAGAAGCAAAACTCATTAGCTCTTTAAAAAATACACACATTTAATGTTGGTCTGTTTTAATTCTAAGTAAAGCAATTCCAAAAATACAAACTGAACATCAGAGCCATGTGGAACCACCATGATAAAATAAAACAGACATTCACAATAATTACGTCTAAAGACAGTTCAGCTTAATAAATCATCTTCCAGGTATACTAAAGAAAGAGTTACTAAAATACTGCTGGTGTTCAGTTAGAATTAAAGGACTTTGGGGAAAATGAAATAATATGATACAGGTGGAGTGAATAAGGTTACACGGGATTTACATTTTCCATTACCCCTAGATATAAACAAACATTCAAAATCAACACAAACTCTGTGTGTTATTAAAAATATTGCAGCTGCAGGAAAGGCAACTTTAAATTAATAGCTAGGGGAAAATCAAGTTTTGGTGGAGGTAAACAGAAGTGACAGTTTTTAATTTGCACTTTTGTAAAGCTCATTTATACCTGGCCAACCAGGAACCAAATGCAGGACAATGAAGTTCTCTGCTTCTTTTGGCTATAATGTGACAAGAAAAGGTCATCTTTTGAAGATGTTTAAAGAAATAAAGCAACTTTCTTTATAAACAGTCAAATAATCAATCAATGGAATAAATAAGTACTAACCCACATTTTTACCGCTCTGTAACCACTACACTTTACATATTTTTCATTTTGGCGGCAAATTCCCCAATTTTTAGGCAAAATCCACCAATCACTTTTAAGTAAAATGAAAGCCACCAAAATAAGAATATTCTTCTGTTTACTCTTTGGCTAAAAAAGAAAACAAACAAACAAAACAAAACAAAAAGAAACAGAAGACGACTCTAACACTGGTGATAAAAGAAACTGTTTTTTTACATGTAAAATAAAGTTATCAATTTAAATCTTGGTACATTTTATAAAAACAAGAGGTAATGTTGTAATAAAACAGCAGTAGCCTTGTCAGGCAACATACTGTTTGTCAACCCTGTGCAATAAAATACTTTGTTCATACTACACTTATTCAACATGACTAACAGTTACTACAGACATTTCAGGAATCTTCACGGGACTCCTATAGACTTACTGTTAAAACTGAGAGACATTTACAATCATAATGTGCCATGAAAACTGGAAAACGTTACTTCTAGCAGGAGATAATGTTCATATTATTTGAATTGGTTTTAGGTACTGAACAGCTGAGTTACAAGGACTGAAAGTGAAAAGCATTCTAAAAGCCCATGAACACTGTTGTTCACACCCTTCTTCAGAACACACTAAACTTTAAACTCGTTTGACACATTTCTCTTCATACATAGCAAGCAACAGCACCCAATAAAAGCCTGAGAAGAAATGCTGCTGTGTAAATACTGCAACTATTCCTGAAAAAAGAATTATGGGATATATACTCCAAAGCTGCCCATTCCCATAATTTGTATTGCATAGGTCACATAATCACACACATATATATACACATTTGTGTATATATATGCACATGCAAAGAATATATTAAGACGACAATGAAGTCTAGTCACAGAGCAATTTACAGGCTCAATATATTTTTTACACTTTGCTTGAAAGAAAATTTCAATATTTTACAGTCTTTTAGTAGGCATTATATACACTGCACTTTATGAAATCTGAAAGGTATTGAAATAAATTTTTTCCAACATTTTGGTAACAAAACAAACAACGTTTCTCCAAATACTTGTGCTATCTATCTACATGATCTGTTTGATCTGATAACCACTAATCACAAAAACTGACTCAATGGAATAATTAGAAAAATTATCTAACACCATGCATGGATTTGAATCATTTTTAATATCCTATCCTAGAAACATTCTACAAATCTTAAGATTTAAAAAATTAAGTCTCTGTTCTGATTTTTAAAAGATATCTTTTTATGACAATATCCATAACATCGACAGGTACACGTTAAGGCTAGTATCATCTCCTTGTGTGAATTTTTTTGACTTTTTTTTTTTTTTTTTTTTTTTAAGAAAGATAGTAAAAGCCAGACTCCTTTATCCTTTAGGGCTTTGAACTGTACCTACAGAAAATGAGAGTGCAGTGAACATAATGTTCAGTCCTACAGTCAGGATGCAGTTGCTCCTTCCCATTCCACAAGATACTGCACCTTTCCATCAAGTGTCACCCGACGAGCCAATACTCGGTATTTTTCACCACATGCTATTCTACCTGCAGCACCAAAATAACTGGTAATGGAGTTTTTTAGATGATTGAGTTGCAACTCCTGATCTGCTAAGTTATTCAAAATCTCTGTGTTGAGTTCATCAAATTGGTAATCTTCTTTGCCTTCATCATCTTTTACAATTTCTGAGTTCTGAGTCTGGAGTGCTCTTCTTGGAAGACGACCCCTTCTCCTCCGTAAATGTGGTATTGCAGCAGGCCAAGATCTTCCTGTACGAGTTCTTTTTCTGGAGTCAGATAATCTATAGAACAAGAAAGGCCATAATTGTCTACTGAGTTTAAAAGCATCCTTTGCCCAAACAATATGTTCTCAGATTTTTTTCTATCACTCTACTGTATATACCCTTGCTGACATAAAAATCAGCCAAACCAAAACAATACATGCTATTTTTATAAACGGATTATCACTCGCCTTCGTTAGATTCCATCACCTTCTTGGGGCTGACCTTTGAAGAGCTTTTCTTCCTTAACAATGTACTATTAAGCTTAAAAGAATCAGAGGAAGTTTTTAATTACGAGGCCAGTGAGACAAATTCTTACCAAGAAGAGGCCCTATTCATTAGTCAGATATTGTCAACAGTCTTATCATTAAAAAGAAGACAGTTCATTCACTCATTCAATGCAGTAAATACTTAATAAGCACCTATTCTATAAACAACATTGTTCCATGTGCTTAAATAGATGGTAGAGCTAGAATAAATGTTTTTTCATTACCAGTTCTAGGCCTAGTGAAGTAATGTAACGAACTGGAATAAGCATAAACTAGAAATCAGGATACTCGGACTCTAGCTCTGTCATATTGGCCAAATTCAAATCTTGTATCCTCTGTATTCTCTTCTGTTGAAGAGATTAAGTGAAGGGGTTGAACTAGATCATCTCTGAGGTCCTTTTCAGCTCAGGAATTCAATGATTTTATAATCTTATTACAAGGGGAGAATACAGCAACAGCTAATTTACAATCACACTGCTCTACTGGACATTCCAGCTCTGTTAATAAACATGCTAGTCTGGACTTGTTTCTTAAGACCCTCTTAAATTTCAGTTTATCTTTAAAATGGGAATTACAGGACCTACAACTCAAAAGATTGTTTTAAGAATTAAATAAGACAATGTATGTAGGAAGATTAGCAAAATGCTTGGGTAAGAGGCCAAAAACAGTTCACATTATTATTCACAATTCATTAAAAAATGAGCTACATTTTAGGGGCGCCTGGGTGGCACAGCGGTTAAGCGTCTGCCTTCGGCTCAGGGCGTGATCCCGGCGTTCTGGGATCGAGCCCCACATCAGGCTCCTCCGCTACGAGCCTGCTTCTTCCTCTCCCACTCCCCCTGCTTGTGTTTCCTCTCTCGCTGGCTGTCTCTATCTCTGTTGAATAAATAAATAAAATCTTTAAAAAAAAATTTTTTTAAATGAGCTACATTTTAAGCTTTTTAATATTCTGAATTTTATATGATTTACATGAGCAGTTTCTGAATTGTGAACAAAAATTAAACTAAGGGAAGTATAAAACTTGCAAGCTCATAGTTCTGACCCCAAGTAAACTGTCTTTTCATACCTGATATATCATGCTTTAAGAAAGGTATCCTTCTGAAAAATCAGGTTAACTACAATATTAGAGGAGAAGTCTGCTACTGATAGAAATCTCAAGTTTAAGATCCTTTTAAGTAACAAAAGGATGTGCATGACTGATTCAGATATTTAAAAAAGTCTTCCTAAAGCAAGGCATACCTAAATATTATAAGCATTAAAAGGTCTCAAGGAAAAGAACACAGCCTATAAACACCAGTATACTTTTTTCTATGCACACAGCAAAATTTCCTGATGAATATTAATAACCTAAGGAATCTACATATAGATTGCTTCTCAAACACTGAAAGGCATACTTCTATCACTTTCGATTGCTAAAAATTTATTTAATCATTACTTTACAAAGAAAAATTATCTATAAGAAAATTAGTAAAGAATAAGAATATAAAATATCTACCCATAATGCCTGGAAATGCTAGACGAGGTAGTTTCTTTTGCACTGGAAGCACCCGTGAAATCCACATCTGAGGTATTGGATGAATGTGCAGTTCCCTCAGTTCTCCTGAGACAAAAAAATTTAAATGGTATAACGACTATATTACATAAAAATAGAAATACTCATTTCCCCCCAAAAGAAAATTCCTAGGATAGGAGAAAATAACTTTCTATTTACCCTATAGAACAAGGTAAATCCAAGGTAGGATTCTCTGAAATTGATTCCTTATCCTGGAAAATAAAAAATAACATTTAAAGCATGGTTCTAAAGTAAATAGAAAAGATATTCATTTCTCAGTTAACTTCAAGCATCCTTCCTCTCTGAGAACATATACCAACACATCCCCTTACCAAAGGTGGCTCAGCAGTTTTCTGAATCATTTTTCTTGTATATGGGCCAGGTGGACGACCTACAGATTTTTTCTTTCCTTTTTTTTCTATGCCATTGCTTACTTCCCTGAAACATAAAACCATTATGTATTTAATCTCTGCATTAAGAAAATAAAAAGACAACGGATAATATACACTCTACTTACGTAATAATTTGGTTATATTTTTATATTAATGGTAATATAAAAACAAAAAAATTAAACGTAAGTTGAATCTACAAGTTTAGTCAAGTGTATAGATAATACATTCTAAATTATACATTTCTTGACTTAATATTTACATATGAAAGATTTAAGAAAAACAGTACTCTCTTTACTACAATTCTGAAAAATACATAGCACCTAAAAAGTTAAAAAGGAAAAACAAAACAGACTACTATATTGGATGGAAGATTTCAAAACTCCCAGAAGTTCAATTATTTAGTTTAGGTTCCTATGTGGGTACTTGGGAGGTATTTCAAGAATTTATAACTAAAAGTGATTACGAATTTAGTAGTTACCCACGTGGAGCCTCCTAGGAAGTATCTATATTAAAATATAGCAGTTATAAACACAGGTTGTCTTTAGAAATGAATACATATACATATATATATCCTTGAATGATGTTTATCAGAAAGAGAATGAAACCCAGGATGGCAGAGTGTAGAGGAAGGAATTCTTCATATGGGGCAGGGAGTCATTCAAAAGGCACAATTTAGAAAGATCTAGAAAAGGGTTTTTGAGACATAAAAGCAAATATCAAGCAATAGGAAGGGGGGAAAAAAGCGACAGTCAAGGACATCTCTAATTAATAGAAGGGAAGAAGAAAAGGGCAAATATCAACATATAGAACATCTACTTCATTTATTCAACAAACTTTATCTACCATAGAAAAGGGGTATCAGAAAATAGGAATACAAAGACCTTCCTTGTGCTAAGGGGTTCACAGTATAGTCAGAATTTGACAAAGGTGTATACAAGCAGGCTAATAAAAAGGGTTCAGTGCTATAAAAAAGTTACTCAGGAAAATTTAATTAAAAACATGGAAAAGGAGGAATAATACTATATAATAGGCTAGAAAGAGGTGAATGGAGAAAACTAGAAGACAACTACTCCAGACACCAAACTAAAGTTGGGAATGTACAAGGAAGGAGAAAGTCAGGGAACTAGAGAACAAAGCTTAACTAGAACTATAATCAAAAGCCTCAAGGATAAGGTAGATGGGGTATACATTTTTTTTTTAAGATAATGAACATTTATAGAGGACTCTTGGACTAAACAAAGTACTCTCAGATTAAAAGGACCAATTCATACACAGGACGCAGAAAGAATAGAGAATGCCTTTAAAGAAAGTTGAACCATTTCCTAGTGGCATCAAATGAAAACCTGATAGCTAACACAGATGGAATCTTATTAATATCATGACAAGAATGAGAAAATTTATGTAAAATTTTTTTCTAATTCATAATATGGGCAACTGATAGCAAAGGATTAATGATAAAATCTGAAAGTGCTAAGAATAAGTATCCTTTCCTTTAGAGAAAAAAAAGTTGAAAGCATTATCTCCTTTATTACAAACTCAAATGGATATGAAACACTGTGTAATTACCTTTTCGTACTCTCCAAGATGACTATCTCATACCTTTTATTTGCTCCCTAAATTTCCCTCTCTGCACAACCCTTTCAGACACCTTTACACCTCAGTTTCTCACTGAGAAAATAGAAGCTATCAACCAACTTCAGACATCTTCCAAATGCCAAATCTATAATAGAACTAGCATCTGTACCCATTTTCACTCAATTTCAACAAAAGAGTATAAGCCCTCCTATCAAGCCATTCCCATATTTACGTTCTAAATTCCTTCCCTTTTAGTTTCTCAAGGACTTTACAGTATCTTCAATTACCTTCCCTCTCTTCTATACCAATCTCTTCTCCACTGGATCATTCCTACTAGCACATAAAAACAGGTTCCAACTAATTTTCCATCTATTAAAAAACCATCACAAGCACTTCCTTCCCCTCTTCAGCTTCCATTACTCTACCACTCTTCACAGTAAAACTACTTTGGACCGTTGGTGACACATACCCTCCCTTTCTACTTTCTCCCTTCTCATTCAGAATTCTTAAAGATTATTTCCTATTTTCCCCCTTTTCCTTTATTATCATCATTATTTTGAATCTGCCTATGTCCTTTATTTGTAGAAAAAGCCCAGTTTTGACATGTTAATTGAGCAGTGCTGTATTCAATCATACTTTAACCCACTTCAATCTGACTTCTATCCTTACCTCTCCAAAAAAAAAAAAAAACCAAAAAAACCTGTTTTTTGTTAAGGTCACTAATAACAGAATGTTATCTTATGCAACATTTTTCTCTCATCTTAAATCCATCTCTCAGCAGCATTCAATACTGTTTAAAATGCTCATCTTTCTTGAAACACTCCCCTTCTCTAGGTTTTCAAGACACCAAACTTTCCTGGCTTCCTCCTATCTCACTGATCATTCTTTTTAGCCTCCTTTGTTTACTTCACCTCTTCCAAATCTCGGAATGATAACAGGGCATTATTCTGGGCCACAGTACCCCACCCCCACCCTGGCTCTTGCTTCCTAGGTAATTTCATTTATTTTCATGGCCTTATAACTCAGCTTCCAAATTTGTATCATGTGCCCTGACCTCTCCTGAGCTCCTGACTTATAGACCCAGCTGTCTATATCTAACATCATCATCACTTCGATATCCCTTGTAAAAATCTCAAACTCAATTAGTATGAGACAGAAGAACGCTTCACTCACCTTGCCAAAATCTGTTCTTTCAGGTCTTGATAATAGACATCACCACCCACCAGTTGCTCAAGCCAGAAATCTGGGCATTATATAACTTCATTCCTCCCTTTCTTTCAAAGATTTAATTCATTAGCAAAGCCAATAAATTTTGCCTCCAACAGAGGTCTTGACTCTATTTTCTTTCCATTTGACTGATACCACCTACCCAGGCAATCTCTCACCCAGACAACTGTAGGAGTCTTTGCTTCTCTTGCTTCTATTCTTACCTCTATACCTATGCATTCTCCGAAGGGCATACAAAGATATATTTTTGAAGGTTCAGTCTGCTTACATCTTTAAATAGCTCCCCATCACTCTTAAAAACAAACCGAACTCCTCTATATGACTCTACATAATCAAGCCCCACCCAAACTTTCCAACACCTGATGCTACTCTCTAGCCCTCATTCATACTTCACTAGTCTGAGTTCCTAGAATATGTCTCACAGCCTTCATATTTGTTATTTCCACCACCTGAAGTAGTCTTCCCTTTGTTCTGCACATTGTTTGGTTAGTCTCATTCTTTGAGTTTCACCTTAATTAACATCTTAAATAGGCCTTCCTTAAGCCTATAAGTAGACTGCTTCACCTTTATTCAAATAGTCTAAATCTATATGCTATGTCCTAGATGGCACTAGCATGACTTGTAATTATTTTGTTTATCACCTTTCTTCCCCACTATACTGTAAACCCCATCAGGGCAGAAAGAAAGTCTGTCTTGTTTGTTATTATATCCCCAGCACTTAGATGGTAAGGTGCTTGATAAATGGAATGAATAAATGGATGGATGGATGAATGAGAAATGAACAAACAAATGAACAGGCCAGTACTTACACTGTCTAACAAAATTAATAGTACTTATTCCTGGAAAGCCTAAGAACTAAAATAAATAAACATCTAACTTAAATTAACTCTTTGTACCTTGTCTAAGCAAGAAATTATAAACAGGAAAACAAATCAAGGTAACTGCCACTTGAACTTTCAAATATACTAATGAAACTAAATAACACATTTTTAGTTACAAATAAGCTAAAGAGAAAAACTAAGCCACAGATCAACTTTTACCTTGAATCAGATATAGGTTTGGATGCCTTTCTGCCTTTAATTTTAAATTCATGGGATGTTCCTTCAGGTTCTTTCTCTGCTTTGAAAGCCACATTTGGTGGCACAGGAGGAACACGAATTCGCAACCCAAACAAATGCTTCTTCTTCTTTATTTCTTTCCCAGACATAAACCTAAATTTTTAAAAAAATTAACTAAAAATTTAAAAACTGAACACATATACATGGCAGACCCTAACTCACAACTTTCATATATAAATCCTTTATACATGAAAATCCACCCAATACTACAAAACTTGCTTTTCCCTTTGCTTTCCCTGATTTTTATCTGCTCCAGAGCCAATCCACAGTAGGATATAATAGGGGAGTAAGGAGGGAGGGATAGGATCAGAAGGGAGAAGAACACATGTCCACTTCTAACTTTTTAAAAGAAGAAGAGTAGAGTGGTGTCTTTTTAGTCTTAAAATGTGTTTTTCCATATTTCAGTATCATCTATTTAAAAGACCTCAAAAAAGGTTTAGGAAAAGAAGAATTCTATGTCAGAGTGGAGAAACCCTGGTCAAAAAGTAACAGGTGTTAGCAGGGGAAAAGAGAACCCAGTATGAGAGGTCCAAAAAATAAAAGGAGTGACTAGTGTCAGATCTAGAATTGGAAATAGTGTGGAGCAGAGTAAAGTTATTTCAGTGTGTGTTTAGGTCTCTGAAAAATGTTCTCCATAATTGTTTCCCAAAGTCATCAGGCTCTTTATTCCAAAACACCCCACCTACCTTAGTTCTACTAGACCCTGCCTAACCTTAAGAACCACACTACCAAATGCTGGGAATATTCTTCCACTCTTATGCAGGTTTGAGAAAGTGGAGCTCCCATTTCTATCGTAACAGGAATAGATGTATTTCTGGTACCCTAAAGTGGATTACAGATTTCACATCCTATAAAGTATTTTTACCAGCACAGGAACTACTCAGGCACTTTATGGCTTTCTGAACTGGCCTAAACATCTAGCTAGCCTTTAGTAATCTAACATTTTTAAGGAGGGAAAGCTGTCCAGTTCAAAAGAAGCAACTTGCTACAAACAAAAATTTTATAAAATAGCTTAATGGTTGGTTAGAGCCAGCCTATACACTTAAAAAATTTATTTCTATTGCAATTTTTATATATTTTTAAGAAATGTAGATATGCTGTTTTTTTTTAAAAGGAAAGCCCTATATAAGAATATACCAAACAATAATCAATTGTGAAAAACTTAGTACTAATACTACTTTTCTGTAACTGTTAACAATAAACCATAGAAGATCTCGTGACTATTTTAAAACCAATATTCTCTACAGTATTTTCCACTATCGTGTGTATTTTCCCAAAAGCTAAGATTTTATTTTCAGGAGACTATATTATAAAAACAAGTCATTACTGAATATGATTTTCAACTGAACAGGCCAAATTCCCCTGAGATATTGGTATGCCTGCCTCCCATCCACCATTCCCAGAGGATTGCTCTTCCCTTCTCCAACTCTTGAGAATCAATGTTTTACTCTGACTGAAAAAGAACAGGACATTAAAAAGCTTAAAATGGTTTGTACTAGTTCTAAACACCAATCCCACAATCCTTAAACAATGCCATTACTCCTTATACTTACTAAATGTCTCCCTCATAGGGATACACAAAATAAATCAACTTACATGGTCTTGTAATCATTTAATGCCTCCAGAACATGCTCATATCTTTCAGATTTTGGTGTGTCTGCCAGCTGTGAAGTATCAAGAAACAATTTAACGCACTACAATTTCATCAATTAGTAATATACAGGTGCTAGACAGAGGCAATGTGGTGCAGAAGAAAAGTGTACTGACTGGTAGTCAGAAGATATAAGTTCTAATTCCAGTTCCTCACTGACAAGCTGCATGATCTAAGGCTTGTTTTCTTATCTATAGAAAGGGAAGTAAAAATCCTCCTCTAATTACTGTACTAGTAATTATGTGAATCAAACGGTATGTCTGAAAGAACTGTAAACTGTAAAACACTATAAGAACGAGATTTTGTTAGTCATTAAATTTATTTTAACTCTATAATCTGAGGAACTAATATATTACAATGACTTCAATTAATCATATATTGGTTTGAGTAGTTATTATTAGGGAAGGATATAAGAAGTAATGAGAAACATAAATTTTATTTTCCAATACTTCTAATATTAGCAGAAACCAATAATCCTTATAACTGAAAAATTCTGTGAAACTGGGGGTGGAGGGGGTTCTTTTCATAAAAG
The DNA here is from genome assembly GCF_017311325.1 of Ursus maritimus. Lineage (NCBI taxonomy): Eukaryota > Metazoa > Chordata > Mammalia > Carnivora > Ursidae > Ursus > Ursus maritimus. The sequence continues at coordinate 27,407,531 of NW_024423564.1, forward strand.
TTATAGACGTTAGCCAGCCCTAAAACTCAAAATGTCTGTTTTTTTTATCATCACAAATCATTTTAAAATCTAAATATTCAATTCTAGAAAATATCATTTTGCTCCAAAAGGGCCTCCTTAAGAGTCATTTCTGCCTCCTCTTCCAAGTTTAAAGACTGGGGCCCAATAGCAAAAAATTCTAAATTTTAATAAAAGGACCATTCTCAGTTAAAGCCACAAAAACTTAAAAAAAAAAAAAAAAATCCAGAATATCATAGCTGACTTTCAAGAGTACCACCAGTATGTTCTTTACCACTGAAACTTCCAAACCTCAGAACTGCTTCACGTAAAAAGAGTAAACAAATCTGCCAAAAAGTACGTTGGAGGTAGAAGAGACTTACAGAGTCATCTACTCCAACACTCTTTATTCTACAGATTAGTTAACAGATATAAAGGTTAAATGAAATGCTCAAATTCACATGGCTGATCAGTCAGAGAGCTAGAATTTGAACCCAAGTGACAATAAGTCCATTCATTCAACATTCACTAAGAGCCCACACTGTGCTAATGCACTGGGTGCTTTCAGAAAATACGAAATGAAATGGGACGGTCTGGTGCTCAAGCCTCTATACCATATCACTTCCTCTTACTGTAATTTCGGCAATGTTCAATGACAGGGAATTTCTATTACAGAAGAAATAACAGAATCAGACCTTAATGCTTGAAAGACATGTAATTCAAGGTTCCATCAATACTTCAATCTCTTTTGTAGTACTGATAGGCATTCAGCCTTGGTTTAAATATTACCAATGATGAAAGCTGATGAGGCACCCACTGAGGGAGCCCATTTCATAGGTGGACAAAACCTTCCCTCCTGGAACTCTTCTAGTCCTCTTTTACAAGACAGTTCTTCAAATATTTGATAGCAGCTATCATGTCTAAGTATAAAATTATGGCTAAGTTTAAGATTAGGTTGAAAGTTTTTAGCAACCACATTATGTAATTATTTCATATTTAGCTGTGGCTAACTAATTCATTCCACTCTTCCTCATCCCCCACCTCCCCACCCCAACTCCAAAATCTTATCGGATAAACTGATCAAATCAAGTATTCGCTATCATACACTGCTTCTTCTGAACTGGATGGATGTATATTTAAGCCTAAAAGAAGAACTCTGTAACTGTTTTTAATTTGTTTTGTTTTCAGGTCAGTGTTTCAGATAATCCTTTCTCTTGATTCTAATTTAGGGGTAAACACAAAGACACAAACCTGTGGTTCTCCATTAGAATCTCCCTCAAAAGTATTTCCAAGCCACCGAATGCTTCTGTTTCTATTATTCAACTGGTTATATACCCTTTTTTTTTTTAAGATTTTATTTATTTATTTGACAGAGAGACAGCCAGATAGGGAACACAAGCAGGGGGAGTAGGAGAGGAAGAAGCAGGCCTCCAGCAGAGGAGCCTGACGTGGGGCTCGATTCCATAATGCCGGAATCACGCCCTGAGCCGAAGGCAGGCGCTCAACGACTGCGCTACCCAGGCGCCCCTATATACCCATTTTTTACTTTTAATTTTAATCAGTTCAAATTTCAGTATCTAATATGAAATTCAGTTACACTATGTCTATACTATGCCCATAGCATTTGACATACCAGCGTGGCTAACCATATCAAAAAAAGAAACAGGGTATTTAATATGACTTATTCTAATAAAATAGTGTTTTTCCTTATTGCTTTTTAAATCTTCACACACCATATATCTGAAAACTGTGCTCTACAATTTTGCTGACAATCAACAAAACTAATTTCTCAAATCTATTCCTTTTTTACTTTTTGAAAAGCACAATGTACTCTCTTCTTTTTTTGATACTTGCTCTATACGGTTCCTCAGAAATTTAATCCGTAAGTTCCTTCAGCACTCCAAAACTATTTTGCATAGAACTATATGGCCCTTGGCCATTATGGGGCCAAGGGATCCCCTTCTGTATTTTGAAGACTCTAAGTACAGATATTATAGTTTAAATCAAATAATCTGTACTAAAAGAGCATCATATTCTAAGTCTGCCATCTGACCTTGAGGTTTATATTATATATTGCTAACATAATAACCATTTTTGTTCCTTCCACCACAGACACTAATCTCACATTATTATGCTTTTACTTTTAGAGTTGTAAATTTCTGTATACACAAAATGCTATTAGGTATAGCTATAACTCTTCCCTTCAATAAAATACATCAACACTGAATTAACCAATATTGAATTCCATGACGCCTAGGCTTAAGTACACAAAACAGGTTAAGTAACTTGTTTGCCAAACCTATACGCTGTATGTTGATAAGAAACACTCAAAGCCTCAAGTATTGCTGTTAATCATATTTCTTATAATTTTCACTTAAAAATATTACACCACCTCTATTACACATATTTTCTCTACCCAAAACACTGTATCTGCTACAGTATTTCATTTAAATGTTATGCCTTCCTCCCTACATCCTTCAAAAGGTAGTACACAATACACTACTCTATGAATCTTTGGGGGTTAAAATTTAAGATCACCGTTAACAGAAAAGTAGGTTGCCTTATAGAACTAGGATTTCAGATCACGTTAGGAATTAAGGACAAATGATAATAAGTAGATTCTGAAGTATGAATATCTCTTTTTAACTCTCAAAAGCAATCCTCATTCCTCATCCTGAATAAAAACCTTAAGTAACCTTTATTTGGGATCTCAAATATTGCATTACATATTTTTACTATCTCAAAAAAATTACAAAACAATGGTTTCTCAAATACCTACATTCAGTCTATATAAGGCACAAAGTCTCAAAGATATAAAAGAAAGTAAACAAAAATCACATAAGAAAACAGGATACAGAACTATCATTATGTTCAAATATGTTCTAAAAGTTTCAGCTTGGGGCTCCTGGGTGGCTTAGTCGTTGAGCGTCTGCCTTTGGCTCAGGTCATGATCCCAGGGTCCTGGGATCGAGCCCCACATCAGGCTCCCTGCTCAGCGGGAAGCCTGCTTCTCCCTCTCCCTGTGCCCCTGCTTGTGTTCCCTCTCTCTGTCAAATAAATAAAATCTTTAAAACTAAATAAAGTTTCAGCTTCTCCTCACAATCCTGAAATAACCAACTAAGAAAAAAAAATATGATAAATAAATGTTAAATTTACCTTTCAGTATGAGAGGATATACTCTCCAAAAGAAGTTATAGCATTTCCTTTATATATATTAAAAAAAAAAAAAAAGCACAAAACACTAAACAGATACCACTGATTCAATTAAGATTGCTCCAAGTAACTAGAAACTGAAATAAGTATTTATGGGACTTCCAAAATAGCATAGAAATACCCTTAACTTTTGGCCAGTGTTATCATATATAAAATTTAGTCCTAATTCAGCTCAGAAAATAAATGTAAGTGCCTCCCTATGACTAGTGTGTCCATATATATTCCTAAACCAAACGCCATAAAACTCTCAACCAACTTCTCAAGTCACCATAACATTTTTTTTGCTTTACCCACATGGAGGAAAGAAACTTCACACTTAAGAGAGAGTTAAATCACAACTATTTTTGTTTTGTTTCATTTCCGAAGAGAAACTTCTAGAGCAAGTGCTTATGTCATATAATCAATAACATATATAGTAAGAACCAATGTTCAAAACGATTCTTAAGTATTCACCCAATAACCAACATATTTAACATACAATTATTTCCCATGTTTTAAAAGTAATTAAAGCTATCTTATAAAAAGATTTTTAACACAAAAATATTTATAAACAAAAAGGAAGTTTTGTAAACCTAAATTAGGATGAGGTTTGCAAATTGACAAAACTCAATTTGCAATTCAATTTCAGTTAACCAAAGATATACTATTTTAATAATCTGGAGTAATCCATTATTTGTATTATCTTTGTTTCTATTATTACAAACATTTAAAAGTAAACTAAGTGAAAATTAGTTACATATAAATGTTACAAATAAATGATACAGGCTGGCATAAATTTTATGGTCTCTTTATTATTAAAATTTCACTGTCAAAATCAATTATAATGACAGTATAAAGATATAAAAGATTAGTACAGAGAATTAAAAGCTGAACTTCCATCTGTAAATATTTGAGGATGGAATGACTAATCTGAGTATTTTCTTTAATGCAGAGAAAAAGCAATGAGAAATGATTAGAAAGTCACTTGTTCTGATAATAAATTTGATGGCTCCAAAAAATGGAAACACTCCTCAGAAAAGTAAAACTTTTCCACTATAAAGTTTTATTAGAGTATAATGTTGTTCTTAATTTTTAAATTAAAAAAAAATTCCATACTGGCAAAGAATAAGAAATTGAGTTGAATGAAAGCTACAGAAAATGAAAACATGTATCTACTAATAAATTTTTTGGTATGTATCATAAGTACAGTTAGAACTAAGATACCTGAGATTCATAAACTGAATTCATTTCTTAGAAACCGACTAATTGTCTAAATAGTCTAATTATGATTTCTGTTTTCTATTTTCAACCTCTTGAACAAAATCTAAATATCATTTTTTATTTTAATAAAAGATGGCATTTTAACTTGAGCTTTTATACTTGTGCCCACTGTCTACATGAAATAACTAATACAGAATTTAATTACGCAAAGCATAAAATGTACTAAGAATAGAGATGTATCTGCTTATGAAGTGCTGAAGGAACCTTGGCTAGAAAGAAAGCATTTTAAAAGAATATGTAAGTATTAAATATTAAGATGACTATAATGAACACTATAGCCACTAGTGCCTTATACTTACTTTTTTTTTACACTTACTTTTTTTTATTACTAATCAGTTTATTAAAATTTGTCAACTTTGTAAGTCACTTGTTTACTCTCAGATTTCATCCAGAAAAAGCATGTAACAGAAGAGTGTTGTGTTCCAACTTCTAACACTCAAAACATCTTAGCTCAATTGATTTTAATAATATCTTTGATTTAAAAAATCTAAGTATCCTGCAATGTTTGTTTTATATTTTACACAGCTGATCTACCACAAACAAGCTTTTAAATATGCATTATGTTCTCCGTGATGCCCCATAAAACCCCCAAAGCAACCTAAAAAAAACCACTATCCTATTTAACATGAACCTTTTTTTTTTTAAGATTTTATTTATTTATTTGACAGAGTGAGACAGCCAGCGAGAGAGGGAACACAAGCAGGGGGAGTGGGAGAGGAAGAAGCAGGCTCCTAGCAGAGGAGCCTGATGTGGGGCTCAATCCCATAATGCCGGGATCAGGCCCTGAGCCGAAGGCAGACACTTAACAACTGCGCCACCCAGGCGCCCCAACATCAACCTTTTATATACTGCCCCATGTCTAAAAGCTACAAAAGCAGAAATTCTTCCTAAACTTCACTTTAGTTTACACAACTTTTACCTCGTCAAAAAGTAATATGTGACTAAAATTCACACATCTAATTCCACATATTATAAAAAAAAATTTTTTATTTAAGCAAAGAGTAGTTAGGGGTGCCTGGATGGCTCAGTCGGTTAAGCATCTAACTCTTGATTTCAGCTCAGGTCATGATCTCAGGTTGGTGAGATAGAGACCCAGAGTCGGGGCTCAGTGCTGGGCATGGAGCCTGCGTAAGATTCTCTCCCCCTATCCCTTTGCCCCTCCCAAGCACCCCTACTTTCTCTAAAGGAAAAACAAAACAAAAAATAAAACATTAAGCTAAGAGTAATTAATATCTATATTGTAATAATTCAAAATAAATACTAAAAACAAGTTACCTATTAAAGTTATTTTAGTTACTTTCTTTGTGCTTGTCTATTAGTTTCAAAATCTTCAATGAACATGCATTAACTTTTATATTGCTTTTTTTTAAAAGACTGTAAACCAGCATGAGTGGTTAGACTTCGCAAATGAAAAGCAAAATGAGATGTAGGAATGAGGGGGATAATCTCCAACTAGAATAGCTTTACTCCCTAACTCATTATTCTAACACTACTACTGGGTACACCCCCATTCCTGGAAGTCAAAGATATATATATAAGGGAGTACCAACAAGAGAGGAAGGAAGAGTGTTGGTTATATCTCTTATATTTATAAAAACTTAGAAAAACAGGAGGAGGAACCTTAAGACATGCAATAATAAGGATTTCAATAAGGATTTCTCCCTCCATTCTATCTTTATAATAATTCTCACTTCAGAAAATAGAAGAATCAAGTTATTTATTTCCTCCTTTTGCATTTTTCCCTGAGTCAATAGGCAATAAACAGGAGGATGAGAGGGCTAGTCCTGATATCATCAAAGTAACTTCTCCCTGAACTAAAAATAAAATTCTACTTTAGATGTGTGACTTATACATGTATCTTAGTTGCTTTAAACAGAAAAAAAACAAAACAAAAAGGACATCAAGTAGCTAATGAAATTAGCTCTAAGACCACTTACCTCTCCAGGATGCAATCTATCCCAGTTTTCATTAATGTATGTCATAAGCTCAAGTTCAGAATCAAAGTATTTCTTCTTGTGAATAACACTTAGGTTGTAAAGGCATAGGTGTGCTATATCTACCCTGGAATCCAAAAATAATCACAATATACAAAAACAATATTTTTGGTTATTGTTAAGAAATCACATTTAAAAAAATAAAAACAGCAATTAAAAAATCCAAAGTGAAGTATTTAGGTGAGCAGAGGGTCAACAGCGTAAGTCATATTCATAATATAATAAATCGTTACATATGAAAATAATTGGAAAACACTAAATATTTGCCTATACTGAGTAGTAAATATAAACCAAAATGTATTTGAGTAATTTCTTAAAATACATTCAAAGAGGAAGTAATTAAGAAAAAATAACTTCTAAAAATTTTGCATTTCACCTACATATAAGCCATAGAATAGATCATATTTTAACAGACTTTATCTGATTCATGAGTTAAATCTTATCTTTCCTAAAATACATAAAGCATTTAATAAAAATTTCTAAGTACTTACTATAAGCATTTTATCAGAAATCTCCCAAAATTCAGCACACTTCCCATGCCCAAGAATTACACTAAAGCAGAAACCAGCATATTTGGTATAAGACCTCTCTCTTCTACTGTATGCTATTCTGAAGGCCCAAAAGAATTAAAAACATGAATAAGAATTTTGAAAATCTAAAAGATATGTGAAGCTACATTTTATGCATTAGAAAATAAATGGCCTTGCTATTTCAGCAATAAAACTAGATAATCTTTAGTGAAATGACATCAGGTTTCAGGAGAAATAAAGCGAGGCATAAAAAAAAGTAAACTTTTATTTAAACCAAGTTAACGTATACAGAACATTTCATCCTGTAGGTTTAAGAATATGGCCCTTTATTGCTCCTTAACAGAAATGTCCATACTTACCACTGTAATGGTAGACGTTTGAGGTATTCTGGTCCAGAACTGCAGACAGAGCAAATAAATGTATAAAACCTTAAGAAAAAAGAAAAGTTACATACTGAGTAATCAAAGGTATACATAAATTATTCAACAATTAAAATTAATATTCAGCAAGTACATATCCTACAACAGATGAGTGATACACAAAGCAAAATATAATATGAATTATGACACTGTGATTTAAAGTTTTTCAGTAACAATAAATAATGAAATAGTTCATGTATGGGAAGCGAAGGCAATTTTTTTTTACTCATTAGACATTCAGAGTTCACACAGACTCATACACAGGTATAGTTTACTAATGGCTTGTGTGTACCGTGAATTGTGATGGCAGCCCCCATGTACAGTGTTATATTCAATGCTCTAAGCAATCTGGTAAAATAAAAGGAGATAAACTGATCTTCCTAAATTCTGAAAGACAAGAAGCAGCATAATCCAACATTTAAACCCAGGTTTTTTATGCCAAGTTCAGTGTTCTTTCACTTTTCTTCCTAGAGCTCTCTGCTATTCCATTCTCCTAATCCAGAAAGCCCATTAGGTCTGCTTTTGTAAATTCTTTAGATCGATGAAGGTGTAAATTTTGTATTAAGGTTCTGTGGCCTTTTCCAATTTTCTGTCACAGGATCCCTTTGAGGTTCTTAAAAGGAAGGTACCAATGGCAATAGTTTAGAGCATCGTGGGGCAATAGAAGCAAATATAATCACTGATCAAATACTTAAAAGTGTTCTGGAGTAACATATAAAAGCACAAAAGTTATGTGTATTTTAAAATTATGCATAATTTAAGTGTATCATTCAATATTTTCCCTCTAAGGCAACTCCTTCACAACTCGTTGTAATTATATTTAGAAATCTGAAACTGCAAACATAACTACAGTATAAAAGCTAAAAATATATATATCAATTGGTAAAGTTCAAGTGCCCTTCTTACCTGTCTCCAAATAGCATTGGCTTTTGAAGGCATTGCACACAAGCCTCGTGAAACCACTGCTTACATTTGCAGCATTGTAGCATCTTTAAATACCAGCTATAAGAAAAAAAGTTAAGATTAAAATTACTACCTTTCGGGGTAAAGTTTTTTTTAAAAAAAGCAAAACAAAACCAAGTGGCATTATCAAAATACAGTTATGATTACACTATGACATTTCTGCTATATTTAACATTAAATTTTTTCTTTCCCAAAAAGATTACTGATCTCATCCCTCCTTTCTTATTCACCAGAACTTATAAAGCCTGGTTCCTAGACTAGTAAAGAATCTCTGTCAAAGAACAAACCTAGGATTTTTTTTCACATAGACTCTCTACTAATCTCCCCCGAAAGGAGATTAGTTTCAGAGGTTACTGATGCATACAGTTGTTCGCCCAATATACCCTAATAGTCATAGGCAGCTTTGTATCTTCACTGTGCTTCCATTATTCTTGTCCATTATAATGAAAAGGAATGGAGAATACCAACTTCATATATAAATCTGGTTAACATAATTATAAATCTAATCAAAGATTCTATTAGATGTAAAGGCTTTGTGACAGGTTTATTCTTTTTCAGAGAGCTGAAGAAGCTAAAATTGAATCTCTACCTAAGGATATCCTCTCTTTTTAGCTAGTACATGGTTTTATATACTGATATCCTTATTTGCCACCCAAATAATGCCTTTTCTTCCAATAATTATTTAGCTCAAAAAGTCAGTCCCCCATTAAGCCATATATAGGCAAAGGCAAGAAGACTGATATTAAGTAAGGTTATTCATTCATCAAAAGACTAATAAATACTAATTATGTTCCGGGTACTTAGCTAGGTCCTCTGCTAAAGTTAGAGTGGCTAACAATATCAAATACAGTTCTCCTGGTCATGACACTTAACAATGAATGATCTACTTCATAAAATGTCTATGATGGTTTCTACCTATTTTGAGTAATAACTTTAAACCAAATGCTAGGTATAAATGAGAAAGGAAAAGATCACTCTCTATGCTTATTCACTGTATCTCTTTTGTAAGTGATTAAAGAAACTAGACAAATGTTTCTTAAATCTGCAGGTGACCAAAAACTAAGAACTGTTATAAAAAATGTTAAATCACAAATAAAAAATTCCATTAGAGATTATGCAGAATAAAGAACTAAAAATTCATTTATCCATATATTCATTTATTTGTGTTTCATCACTGAACAACTTACGTCCCAGTCACGGTAAACTTTACAGACATTTTCTATACATGCATTTGAACAAATAATATGTTAATGACAATGACTGTCATTTAATGACATTTAATGACAATGACTATCCCAACATTCTCCTGAACAGCACCCCTGTCAGGGGACCTGAGTAGCTCAGTCGGGAAGCATCTGACTTTGGCTCAGATCATGACCTCAGGGTCCTCCGATTGAGCCCCGAGTCTGGCTCCCCACTTGGCAGTAAGTCTGCTTGTCCCTTTCCCTTTGCACCTACCCCTGGCTCATGCTCTCTCTCTCTCTCAAATAAATAAAATCTTTAAAAAAACAAACAAATAGCACCCTTGTCTTAAGAGAAACACTGAGGGACGCCTGGGTGGCTCCGTTGGTTAAGCATCTGCCTTTGGCTCAGGTCATGATCCTGGGTTCCTGGGATTAAGCCCCACATCGGGCTCCCTGCTCAGTAGGGAGTCTCCTTCTCCCTCTCTCTCTGCCTCTCCTATGGCTTGTCCCCCCCCACCTCAAATAAGTCAATAAAATCTCTAAAAAAAAAAGAGAGAGAAAGAGAGAGAAACATGGAGTCTGAGGAAGGAGGACACAAGAAACCAATAATTACAATTTAAAGAGTGAAATATGATTCACTAAAATTTTTTAAATGTAGTACAAATACATGATGTACAACTTGGCTTAATATGAACTTATACCAAAAAAAAAAAATTTGGACGTATTAGTTGACCACCACAAACCCAAAATGAGCAAAAAAAACATAAGGGGACAATCCAAGAAAAGTAATAAAGAGAATCCTTCCTTGCAACAACAGAAGCATAACAGCCCAATTATATTGTGAGACTACTCCTGGAATTCTCTAATTTTCTAATCATTTTCTAACCATAACACCATATTTCAAGAGTAACTTTCAAAACCTGGAGAGCAACAAAGACAGAGGTTAGAAGTCATGTACAAAGTATGTTTAATGGTAATGGAGATTTCAACCTGGAAAAAAACACTATTGGTATGAGTCACGGGAGTGAGAAATAGGATTGTTGGATTGAATTATTTTAAGAGTTACCTTCTAAGAGAGATAAGATGTATCTGTTTAGTTCAAAAGAGCAGAACTAGGACCAGTGATCAGAAGTTAAAGGTAAATTTCCAAACATTCTTTGTTAGAACTCTAATTCACTTATTTAGCTAACATCTAATGATACAGATGAATATAATTATGGCCTCAAATTTTCTCCCCTAATTTTCTTTATTGACCTCTTCAAGCCTTTACAATTCACTATCGTTATCATTCCCACACCACAATCGATAACAAAAATAAAGATTATGTAAACAAAAATCACTTAAAGGGCATGAAATAACTATTTACTTACTCTCCAGGGCCTCCACAATAGCAATAACATTGCTGGACATTGGTTTTATGACCTGCATCCCATTCAAGGTCTGCCACACTATAGGGTAATGTCTGCTTCATGACTTGCAATGCTTTGGCATTTGGTCCTTTCTTAAGCGCACCACCCCTCTATATTAGAGGGAAAAAGTTATTTAAACGAATGAAGGATAAAATTTTAAATACAATTCTTTAACATAAAAATGCTTCTGAAACTTCATAAGAAATTTCCACTCTAAATTTCTTACCATATCACAAACTGTTTGACTAATAATAATCTTTATTTATTTTGTTGTCTTTCAAATTATTGCCCCAATTCCAAGACCACTCACTATCAGAAAATAAGTGCAAGGATAGCTGCAAGTCACTTAAGCATCATTAGTCAAACAATAAGCCTCACCTCTTTCTACCCTGCACTAATTGCTCATTTCAGTCACATAAACTTTCAACATACACAATCATTACGTTGAGAGCGCCTTACAAATTCCATTTAGGGCTTCAGCCCAAAACACTTAAAAGATACCTTTGTTGTTGTTGCAAAAACACACTGTCGACAGAGCCATTTTTCATCTGAATCAATCACACTGGAATCAATATGAGGTGTGTGACACAACTGATGATATCCTTAATATCAAAAAAAGCATAAAGCAAATTCTATTTTATTAATAAATACTGCAACACAATTTCAAGAAGGCATTTTAGTACTCTTCTCCTACATTAATATATTTACAATTGATGAATAAATTTATGATAACAGCTTCAAGTTACCAATGCAAAGTATTTTTAATCATTAATCTTCAACAGGAGCATTAAGTATGTAATAAAATTTTTCCACAAGATTAAAAGAAATCAATGTTTACCTTGGCCACACTTATCACATATAACCATTTCATTGGGAGCTTCTGAATACTCTTCTTGACATATTGTACAGACCATTTCCCCACTTCCAGTGGCTCCTAAAATGTTTAAAATATACATTAAAAGACAGCCATAACGAAGAAGTATTTCATATACCAAAACTACTTATTTGACTCAGTGGGTTGCCCATATTGGCAATGTTTATTCACTGAATCATAATGATTTCTTCTCAAGGCAAAGGACTATCCACAAAATGCTATCTCTATGTTCCCTGTGTCCTTCCCACCTTTAACTTAAGATACCTAACTACCTACATTGATAATTTAACCTGTTTTTACAGCAGAGAGCATAATTTAAACTGCTCTCAGGCAAGATCCTTTATTCGCTTCTAACATTCCTACTCCCATGAAGGGCAAGGAAATGGAATGTTTTGTGAACACTCAGAACTAGTCTTCAGAATACACATCTACCTATATACATGTATTCACTCACCCTATACTGTCTACCATTATGAGACTAAAGTAAAAGGGCAAAGCAGATATGTCGATGACTTCTTTCTCTCTGGATTCAGTACATTTCTTTTTATTTACTGACTTATGAAAGAAGGTGAACCCCAATTACTTAATCTCCAGCTTCAGAAATCTGGAAATACGGTGTCCAAAAAAGTATCCTAACAAAACCTCAGTGCAAAAAAAGTTAAGGTGTTCCACACTTATTAATTATATTCTTAACTTTATAGGTAAATTATTTCTTTTTTACGCATTTTTACTCTAAAAACAATTTTATTCCATAAAATTTAGAGTATGATTTTAACACTCTAACATCATTATTCCCAATATTCTCTTCTCCTCAATTTCATAAACTACATGGTATATTCATTTGCCAACAATAATAAAAATGTACCATTCTGTGCTATCAGCCAAGTACTGTTAGGCTCTTGGCATATATTATTTTGTTTAATTCTACAACTTATTACGTAAGTATCTTATTATTATAGAGAGGAATTGAGGCTCAGAAAGATAAAGTAACTAACTCAAGGACCCTCAGAAAGTATCAAGACTAGGATTCAAATCCAGATATGCCGGAGTCCATATTCTCTCCACTCTGACATCCTTCCTTTCATCGATATTTTGTAGTATTTTTTTCTATCAAAAGTATTGCCCACACTGCTATTTTCAAAATTATAATTTCTAACAGCTGCATAATATTCTATCCAGTAGAAATAACCAAATTTACTTTATTACACCTCTACTCTTAGATAGTAAGTTACCAAGTTTTTTGTTTGTTCATTTTTTGCATTTTTCCTTGTTTATTTTGGTCTCTTGTCCTCTCTCCCTACCTCTCCCAGACTTTGTTTACTTCCTTGTACACTTGGAAGGAAATGGCCTCCATAGCTTCTGAGTTTATGGCTCCGGTCAGGAGAGCAACCAGATTGAGGCTGGCACCTCTCAGTCCAAATCAGCAATTCCCTGAAAAAGGACCGATGGCCCCAGGTTTTATCTTACATATATCACATTTTTTGCTGTTAAAACTACAGTAACTATTTTCCACCTAGCACTTGTACTTTTGAATGATTTCTCTTGAATAAACCGCTCAAACTGAGTATGCAGTATTGATTAAAGAATATAAAACATTAATGCAACTGTTAATATCCAAAATAAAAACTACCTTCACAGAAACAAACTAATATGACTCCCTCTACATTTTTCCTTATTTACATAAACTTTTTAAAATAATCTTATTTGGGATGCCTGGGTGGCTCAGTCGGTTAAGCGTCTGCCTTTGGCTCAGGTAATGATTCCAAGGCCCTGGGATCAAGTCTCACATCCCTCTCCTTTCTCAGCGGGGAGCTTGTTTCTCCCTCTGCCTGCCACCCCCCCTGCTTTATGCTCTCTCTCTGACAAATAAATAAAATCTTTAAAAAAATAATCTTATTAGACAGATGAAATTAGTCCAATTTATTAAGTTATTATGATTTATATCTATTACTAGCAGGTTTCTTATAGGAAGAAAATTACTACTCTCCACATTGAAATCTGCCATAATGCAGTATTCGGTTTCACTTCCTCATTCTATATCAACTCCAATTACATGTGCGCTACTTTCAAGGTGCTATGAAGAGTTAAATAGGGGTGCCTGGGTGGTGCAGTCAGTTAAGCATCAGACTCTTGGTTTCGGCTCAGTTCATGATCTCAGGATCGTAGGATCGAGCTCTGCATCGGGCTCTGGGCTCAGGGCAGACCCTGCTTGAGTCTCTCCCTCTCCCTCTGCTCCTTCCCCCCATGCGTGTGCACGCTCTCTCTCCTGTCTCTCAAATAAATAAATCTTAAAAAAAAAAAGGTTAAATAGCCAAGAAGCAATTCTTTTTTATTTCAGTTCTGATGATAATAAAAAAAAGTCAGTGACAAAAACAATCACAGACCACTGAACTGATATACTGAGTGTAACACATGTTGGACAGTACCCTTCACTTTCACAATTTTCTGTATGTACTACTGGCTTTCTTCTTCCTGTCTGGAAGGAAGGAAGGAATGTTTAGAGGGAGGAAGGAGGGAAGGAGACAGAAAAACAAATAGATCTATATTTAACCTGTAAGAACCTGAAAAGTTGAACCATGAAAAGTTCATAGGGGAACAGAAGCAGTATAACATGTTTCAGTCCTATGACAAAGACCCATGTTTACAAACTAAGAAAGAAAAGATAATTCTGTATGTGGGGTAACAAGATCTGCTCAATATAACTACTGTTGAAGATCTTCTATCCTTCTATCCCTTTTCTCACTGACTCCTCAATTTCAGATTCAAAACATAATTTCAGAACTTTAAACTGATCAGTCCCAAGAACTATAAAAAGTTTCTCTTGAAAGACATTTTACTAGAGTAAGAGCTACTGAGTTCCCCACCTAAGCCCCAAATACCAACTGTGTACACAGTAATTAGAACATTCTAATTATTTTACCAAAACTTTCTTATTCTTTACAAAAATTAAGAATGAAATCAAGAAATAGAACACAGTAGTAACATATCATAGAGTTCCACTTGGGATTCAAATTAAAAACCCAATCACTAAATACTTTAGAAAGGTATCAACCCTTTAGGGAAAGAAAATTTACATCTCCTTTCTAGGAGATATGAAACACGGGTCTTAGTGCAGGCCTATTAACTCAATTAAAAAAAAAAAGTAGAGCTTCGGTGTGCAGCCAAAATCCTCAGATTTTTAATATTTGTAATTTATAAATCACTTTTCATAAGAAATACCTAGAACGACACCTTTATTTAGCAGATTCAAAGGGCATACAGCTATTACAGAAATATTACAATAATAAAATAGAAAGCATTACAAAAAACATACCTATAACCAAACCAAGGCATACCTGTATTCACTTCTACTTGCACACAAATATAGCCTCATTTTCCCACCTAAACATTAAACCCCCTAATTAAATGGTCATTTCAAATCATTCTTATTAATGAATACTTCTAGTACTCTAAGCCTGTTTAATAGGTCCTAATTTCCCCCAAAACATCTGGCAAATAGTATGTTCTCAATAAATATTAGCTCTCTACATTACTTTTACCAATATAAGCAAGTAACAGTTAAGTTGAAGCCCAAAGTGTTACTCATATTAGTGTCTAAAAATTTTTCTTCAAAGTTATTAGATGGGCCCTAACAATAGTTCATAGACGTGCATCACTGATGGATCTGTTCTTTATCTCTACTGTAACAAGAATAATTCCTGTTCTTCCAGGGTTTATGACATAGATTATAAATAACTCCCTGAGGACGATGAAGAATGAATTTCCTCAAAAGTGATTCTGAGTTACCTCAAGATATTGTACTCAACAACAACAAAAAAAAACACTAGAAAATGACAGGCTAAAGAATATCAAATTTTAGTGTAAATCATGTTCAAGAGAAATAGTAGCACCTGCCTGTTTGAATGTCCTTCCAGAGAACCCAGGATTTAGAACTGTCTTCAAATATGATGAAGCAGCTCTGTTTCAATATGTTTATCTGAAATACAGAGGAATATGTATGGTGATTTCTTTGTAAGTCAAAAACATGAAGTGAAATTTAAATTTGAAATTATTAAAAGTTTACTGCAAAAAACAGCAAAAAAAATATAAAGGTAACTTGCCTTTTTGATAGTTCCAAGATAAAACAAGCCATCTGACCATCTAGCTAGGACATCCTGACCCTCTTCAAATTTACATGCTGGCTTTTTGACTTTATGTCCATCCTGTAAAGACAGCTTGGTCAAGGATGTTGGGGTCTTTTGGTTTCGACGTAAAGGAGACCGCTTGTGGACCAGTGAATTACCTGCCCCTGTAGAGTCTCTGTTTAGGAAATAAAGGACAATATATAAGATTAACTTACTTGTAGAGCTTATTTATATACCAATGATATATTTTATATATTATTCAAAAATTTTGATTTATTAAAAACCTTAAATTGAGGGAAAATATAATAGATACCTCAAATCACGAATACTCTCCAGGAACAAATAACTTTAAAAGAAAATGATAGCTGTTCTCAAAATTCATTCAGTGCCTACCCTTACTGAGACAAGGATTCAGCAATCACTCTAAGATCACACATATTCAGGGCAGCTATTATCAAAATAATAGCTCTAAGATGAAGTGGGTAAGCCATGGTCATGAGCAAAGGATGCCTTAAATCTCATGAATGTGTTTAGATAAACTAAAAGAAGTTACATGGCACAATTTCATAAGCATAAAAAAAAAGAGTAAAAATGATTATGCCACAAGTAGTAAAAACACAGTAACCAGTGACTTTGGGGTAGTTGGGTATATTCAACTTATTGGAAGAGGAGTCATGACCTCCTTATAGAGAACCACTATTGAATTATGTCTTGTTTATTGATGAGAATGTGTCCCAAGTCCCTCAAATATAAAGACCGGGAGTTTAAAAAAATTAAGAACCACCAATTTCACAAATCATACTCAAATGAGAGGTATAACATCATTTACATTTTTAAGCAAAAGACTCCAAAATTATGTATTTCAAAATTACATTATAATTTGTATCTTAGTAATTCCATAAACAGGATAGCGTAACCACAGCATAACTACTATCAACTTTTTCTCAAAGGTAACAAAGCACTGTCTGTTTGGTTTCATTTTCTTAACTTAGAGGCTTTACTAATTAAACATACAACAATATATAAAACTAGATAATAATTCAAAAGTAGATAGTATAAAAGTTAAGTAAAAATAAAACAAGTGGGAAAGGAAAAAAAATGTTTCAATACCTAGGGAATTGGGACTACTTAATTTCAATACCTAAGAATACACAAATTCTAGGAAATTCTGTCATAAGCTTCAACATGAATGAACCTTGTGCTAAGACATTATGCAAAGCAAAAGAAGCCAGACAAAAAAGAACAAAAATTATATAATCCCACTTATATGATGTAACTAGAGTATCAAATTCATAGAGAGGAGAGCAGAATGGTGGTTGCCTAGGGCCAGGAGGAGGTCGGCATGCAGAGTTAGTGTTTAAAGGGTAATAGAGTTTCGGTCTGAAAGACACACTACATTTTTTTTCAAATTTTTATTTAAATTCCAGTTAGTCAAAAAATAAAATAAAATAATATAAAATAAATTCTAGTGAGTTAACATACAGTGTGATATTAGTTTCAGGTGCAGAATTTAGTGAATCATCACTTACATATAACACCACTTCACAACAAGTGCCCTCCTTAGAAACTATCATCTATTTAACCCATCCCCTGACCCCCTCCCCTCCAGTAATGAAAGACATACTATATTTTAAAAATATCCAAAGGAATAATGACTGATATCTTCCCAAATTTGCTGAAAAACATTAATCTACACATCCAAGAAGCTCAACAAATTCCAAGTATGACAAATGGCAAAGTGATCTATACCCGGATTTACCACAATAAAAATGCTGAAAGAGAGAAAGAAAAATAACTCATCATATACAAGGAAACCCCAATAAGATTAACTTCTCATTAAAAAGAATAAAGGCCAGAAGGCAGTGAGATCCTATATTCCAAGTGCTGAAAGAAAAAAAACTGTCAACCTAGAATCTTATACCCAGCAAAACTGCCTTTCAAAAATGAAAGCAAAATAAAGATAATCAAGGATAAACAAAACTGAGAGAATTTGTTGCTAGCACAGCCACCTTACAAGAAATAATAAAGGAAGTTCTTATTAAGGTTGAAAGCCAATAATCCAAAATAGAAATACAAATCAACACACACACACACACACACACACACACACACACACAACACTGGTAAAGGTAACTAAGTAATTACAAAGTATAAATGCATATTTCTTCTAACTTAAATATATGGAACAATATGCATATAATTGAATTATAAGGCCTATAACATATTTGACAATAACAGCACAAAGGAGGTAGTGGGAACAAAACTGTATTAAAGTAAAGAAATGACACCAGATAGTTACATCAACCCATAGGAACAAATGAAAAACACCAAAATGGTAAATAAGAAAGTAAATATAAGTGAAGCATGTCACTTCAAGGAAATATCTGCCAAATACTCAGGTTAGTCGCTGTTTCAAGTAAAATTGGTATTCCATGAAAAAGCTGCTATTTCAGCTGACAACTCAATGACATAAATATCCTATCTATACTTCTTATTTCATCACACATGACATTAAAAATCTAAAACTCAGGGGCGCCTAGGTGGCTCAGTCGGTTAAGCATCTGCCTTCAGCTCAGGTCCTGATCTTGGGGTCCTGGGATCGAGTCCCACATCCAGCTACCTGCTCAGGAGGGAGGCTGCTACTCCTTCTGCCCCTCCCCCTGCTCATGCTCTCTCTCTCTCAGATAAATAAAATTTGTAAAAAATATATAACTCAAAGTTAAAATTTAGTAAAAGCAATTTTTACTGTTTCATCAAGAATGTTCTTAAGTGAAATAGGGTTTTCTGTGTGTGCATGCATTTTGGTGGGGTTTTTTTGGGTTTTTTTTTTACTGACTGCTCAACAATGAAGAATACTGCCTTGTTTCATGCTAAGGCGCACAGTCTGACCAAACACTGTTTTCAAGCCATCTGTACAGATATCAATACAATGAGAAAGGCAAATAACATCTAAGTATTATGAAAATAATTTTGACCTTTCAGACTCCTACAAGGATCCGTGGATCACACTGTGAGAACCACACTCTAAATAAAGGAACATATGTTGCCATATATCTAAATAAAGGGAATATGCCTGCCACAGACAGCTGTGAGGAATGGCATTTAGTATGATAAGGGGTTAAAAGCCTGACAAGATGAGTGCTAGAGAGAAGTAAAAATGAAGAATGAATCTACCATTAATTTTACCAACAGGAGTGCTCAATGCCAGGAGAACCTTCTTTATCCAGACACGAGAACTATTTAATGCCCTCAAATCACAATATTAAAATGATTCTATCAGCAAGCACTTTCTGGAAAACTATAAATCCAGGGGTCACTTGAGGGATTTTGCTTTCCTTAGTTAAAGAAACTAACCAAAGCCTGAGTAATGTAATTAATTACAGATGAAAAATGACTTCAACAGAATGCCAAGGTGGCTACTAGGACCTAGAATCTTTCAACTCTAGACTGGTAAATGTACAAAAATCAAAACTCCAAACATTCCCAGATTGGTTTTATGTATATATAAAAATATATATTTTGGGGGGCGCCTGGGTGGCTCAGTCATTAAGCGTCTGTCTTTGGCTCAGGGAGTGATCCCGGTGTTCTGGGATCGAGCCCTGCATCAGGCTCCTCCGCTGGGAGCCTGCTTCTTCCTCTCCCACTCCCCCTGCTTGTGTTCCCTCTCTCGCTGGCTGTCTCTCTGCCAAATAAATAAATAAATAAAATCTTTAAATTAAATATATATATATATATTCCTTCACCAAATTCTCTTTTTCACGATGGTCTCCCATTTTACTCTCTTAAAATGTTGTAAGGATCTTTGAGGGAAAAGAGAAAACTAAAATTTCCTTGATTCCTTGTGCTCCCTGCTCCCTTCCACTACTCCTCCTCCTTCTTTCCTCCCCTTCACAGCCTAACCTTTGGAGGAAATTTATACACTCTTAACTCTCTCTACTATAGTCTTCCCCATTTATTCTTCAGCCCACTGCAACACATATCATCATTCCCTCACCCAAACACTCCACCAAAAACAGGGAATGTGTCTGTCTTACTTTTATTCACAGTTGTATCCTCGATGCTCTGCATAGGGCATGATACATAAAAGGGAGAAAGGTTATATGGAATTTATATAAAGTTCAAGCTCAATTCAAGAAAAATCTACATTTAAAGAGTTAAATTACTTCTAAAAACGACTGCATGCACGAATAATCTCAGTTCTGTTCTGAATAAACTATAGAATCTAATTCACATACAACAAATACACACCAATCTTATTGACATAAACATGAAGAACATAAATCATATATAAAACTGCATTAATAAACAGGTACTTATAAACAGCGTTTCCTTTTAAACTTTTCTGCCTGAAGAAACTTTACAAAACATAAAGCAAGAAAGTAAAGCAAATGATCCATAATAGCATAATTCAAACATAACCAAGATAAACACTGTACATTTATCCCCGCCCAAGGTAATTTCCCCCATTAATGTCACTGATTACTTCCCTCCTCTCTAGAATGTGACCTTTATTAGGAGCCAAATTAGTTTTTCTAATTTTAGAATTTATTACTTCCCTCTGATTAAAGGTAAACATAGATGGTAAAATAAATAACACAAAGAGTGAAAAGTGAAAATTCCCCCATGCTACTTTCTCCCACAAAAGAACTGTTAATCTTCTCACTTTTCTTATGTACATACCACATACACAGACATAATTCATATAAATGTTTAAATGTAAAGAGTGGAATATTATATATACTGTTCTATAACTTTTCTCACACAATAATGTATCTTGGACAATGTAATATCCATTTATATAAGTATAAAAGTATGTAAGATAATGTTTTCTTCAAATGCTAAGCTACTTTCCAACTACTACCCAAATGAGAAACATTTACTATATTTTACTATTACAAGCAATATAAAGCTCATCCTTTTACATTTTATTTTTTTAGGCAATTCTGCTACTACACAAGATAAATTCATAAAGAATAATTACTATAACAAAGAATATACATATTTTTCCTTTTTGCTGTAGAAAATTACAAACATGCAAAAGCAGACTAAACAAGTATAACGAACCATTAGATATTCACCATCCAGTTTCAATTATCATCTCATGGCCAATACTATTTCATTTAAACACCCCACTCCCCAACCTGTATTATGTATATATTTTAACTGACAATGTCAAATGAAATCTCCAAAAAAGGAGTCTCCCTGACATTACCAGATCGGCACTTCAAGGCCCATTCCTTCACTAACCGTATTTATCCTTTTGCTATTTGACAGACCACACACACAATATTTCTATCTACAGTTCTATTATTATTAGAGAAGGATTTTTTCCATAGCTTTGTTAATTTGTCTGTCTTCTGGAAACAGCAGATATTCTCTGCCTTTTTTTTAAACTGAAATGTTCATCTTTTTCATAATGACTTAAGAGCACTTCATATATTACAAATGATAACATTTTGTTATACATGTTGGAAATATTTTTCCCAGCTCACACACTATAAAAGTGCCATGACAGACTTTCTGATAGGGGGATCAGTACTTGTGGGTGTTCAGTTGACTCTGGTCCATAGCTACAAAGCTGTACCTCTCTCATCTTGCATCCAGGCTAGGTTGCCTTGCCTATTTAAGAAGTCAGACCAGAGAAAATTTAAAGGGAAAACCAAAACAAATAAAGGAGTTGGTTTGCATGCCCTTTTCTTTTCTTTTCTTTTCTTTTCTTTTCAAGATTTTATTTATTTATTCGACAGAGATAGAGACAGCCAGTGAGAGAGGGAACACAAGCAGGGGGAGTAGGAGAGGAAGAAGCAGGCTCATAGCGGAGGAGCCCGATGTGGGGCTCGATCCCACAACTCCGGGATCACGCCCTGAGCCGAAGGCAGACGCCTAACCGCTGTGCCACCCAGGCGCCCCTGCATGCCCTTTTCTTAAACTGTGTATTCCCAACCTGTTGTTGGGTTATGTAAGGTGCTCATGCTCTCCCCAACACCCACTAAATCTCCAGTCCATACGTTTTCATTTTACATGATGTTAAGAGTGTCTATAATATTGTTGCTTCTCTCAAATGGAGTTAAGGTTAAATTTCATTCTATTTAGCAGTGTATAAATTAGTGTATAAATTCAGTGCAGTTCCAATTAATTGAAGCAGGATTTGTTGGGGTCAAACTTTTTATAAAATTTGTAAAATAATTAAAATAAAATAAAATAAAAATCCACAGGATAGTTAAGTCAACTTCTAAAAGGAAGAAGAAAGAAAGAGGGGAACACTCACCCTACCAAATACCGTGACATAGTCCAGAGAAAAACTGTTCTGTACAGGTAAGGAACCGACAATAAGATTATTACAACAGAATAGGTATCTCCAAAACAGTTTCATTTAAGGGAAGTGGATATATGATTAAAGTAACACCACAAATCAGTACAGAAAGGACATATTATGGGGCACCTGGGTGGCTCAGTCGTTAAGCGTCTGCCTTTGGCTCAGGTCATGATCCCAGGGTCCTGGGATCGAGCCCCACATCAGGCTCCCTGCTCAGCGGGAGCCTGCTTCTCCTTCTCCCACTCCCCCTGCTTGTGTTCCCTCTCTCGCTGGCTGTCTCTCTCTCTGTCAAATAAATAAATAAAATCTTTAAAAAAAAAAAAAAAAGGACATATTATTTAGTAAACAGTATTGGGGGAAATGATTCACTTAAATAGAGGAGAAGCTGTACTCCTAATTCACAATACACAAAAAGGTGAATTATAGATGGATTAAAGACATAAAAACAAATGTAAAGCTTGAAACATAACTAGAAAATATAGAACATTATTATGACAACTGATGAATTATTGAACTTTACATCTGAAACTAATCATATACTGTATGTTAGCTAATTGAACTTAAAAAAAGATGCTTTCTACACAGAGAAAAAAAAAAAAGAATATTGTTATGATCCTGGAAGAGGAGCATACATACCGCAAGGAAAGATCCTGCAAATGTGTTGTTGAAAGCAGAACAAAATTGATAGCACAATTATCATTTATGCAAACTGAAAACATACATATATAATACCATATATTTTACAAGGATATATACAAGGACACAGATTAAATATTTTCAAGTGGGTATGTTAAGACAATTGGTAAGTGAGAGTAGAGATCTGAGAATTGGGGAAACTGGACATGTCCTGACCAGAGACTTGTGATGATGTAGTATACTTTTTTCTATTACTAAGATCTGACTCGACTACATCGGCTCCTCATACCACACAATACAGATTAACAAAGTAGCAGGAATCAAGTTATATTTCCAGAATGGTCACAACCACGATCACTACTTGCTATCTGCTTTTACTATTTGACAACACACACATAAAGAATATTTCTATCTAAAAAATTTTAAAAATTCTATCTATAATACTACTATTTAGAGAAGCATTTCTTCACTGCTACTGATATCCATCTTGAGAGGACTGCCTGGACAAAGTTTCCTCCCTCGAAACCAAATTGAAGACCAGGAGTTCAAGCTACTTCTTTCTTGGTTTACTACTGCCACAATAGGTAAGACCCTAATTCAAGAACTTGGGAACTAGATGCATAATTTAAATAGTGTGGTCTTTTTTCTTTCCCAATTTATACCCCCAGCGAACAAGAAAACTATCTGAATACTACATGGGAGACCACAGGCAGTTAATTTCACCTGTCTGCAACAATCTCTGAGGACTACTATGAGGGCAATATTAAAAAATGTGGGTGAAGGACTTGATAGAGTTTAATTTCTCAATAAATGGCAGAAGAAATATGAAGAAATTCAACTTTCAGGTTAATTACTTTTCCTTCAATAAATATTTAACGAGTACCTGTTCTAGGCTGGTGAATAAGAGGTCCCCATCTTCAGACCCAAGATTTTGATAGGAAAGACTGGGCTAGACCTTCCCCTTCTTAAGGCTCTTTTCCTGATTCAACCTTACCCACCAAGGTCAGGTTAGATGCTCTCTTCATATGTGCTAGTTTTCCCATCAATATATTTCTCACAGTCTGTTCCATTTGCCTACTTACTTATCTTCACCCACTCCCCACTCCCTAAACAGTTTTTATTCTGAGAGGGAAAATGATTGTCCCATTTTGTTTATACCACTCCTTCCCCAGAACCTAGCCTAGTGCCCAGAATGTATTAGGAACACAATAAATAATCAGTAAACTACCAGTAGTAACTGGTAATTTAATTAAAGGCAATCTCTAAAGAGCCAAATGCCACCACCCCAACAGAGGACTCATCTCCCCAGAGGAACTTTCATCCCTCTGCTGCTGAGTTTCCCTCCTCTTCTCTGATAACCCAATCAGCCATGATTGATCCACCACAATCATTTCTCTAGTACCCCTGCTACTATTCTTCAACCCATGAAGTTCCACTTGGCAGCAAAGGAAGTAAAGGAAGGAAAATCTATAGTCTCACTTTGCACTGCCACCCCTCACTGGAGCACTCCTCTCACTCTGACTCACCCCAATCCAAAAAGCCAAATGAGTATGCAATCGCAGGAAATGACAGGCACTGCTGTGAAAGAGAAAAAAATACCGATTTCGCTGCTATCTTAATCTTTTATCTGCCACATGTCCCGACCAATCACATCTTTTAAAAAGCAAAAGCTGCCATTTTCCCCACGCTCTTTCCCACAATTTCTTCCCTTCTGTTGGAAAAGCAGTACATGTGTGGGTGAATCATATGTGAACGATATAATGTAACCTAACAACAGTGCCACTTTTGGCAGAATTTTTCACAAAGATACAGTTAAATTCGTGAACCATGCAGGGCCAAAGCAGGGCCCAGGTACAAGCAGAAGGCAATCTACTGAAGCTTGGGTCTGCACCAAAGCTATGGGGAAAGAATTCTCTTTTATCTCTTGCAGAAGGTGTAAGTAAAATGAAGCTTGGGGCTGGCTGAATTCTTTCTGGTTGAGGTTTCCTTGAAAGTAGAACATCAAAGGGGACCCGGGTCAGACCGAGAGAACAGAAATCATAAAGCAGACAGCTTAATGACTGGCTCTACTTTAATCCTTAGTTTTAGAAATTATAAAAACATAACAATGCATACTTTAAAAAATTCAAGTAGATAGAAAGGTTTAAAACAAAATGCAATAGCTGCCAATCCATCCATTCCCACATCCCAATTCTGCTCTCCAGAGGTTGGTGCTTTCTTAACTCTTTCAGCTATTTATTCTGGGAGGTAACTTCAAAGATCTCAATAATGTGCATGTGCTTATATTTCTCTTTTTAACTGATCTATTTCACATCTGACTTATTATAAAAATCATAACAACTCCCAACCTCTACAATCTTACTGAACTAATTTCATTAAATCAATGTGCTTTAATTAAAACTGTAAATATTAATCACTGCAAAGCTAAATGGCACACTCTCATTAAACAACCTTTCTTATTCACTTTTTATTTTTCCTGGAATTGCTTACTAATGTGTTATTTCCTCTGTTTCAAACTGTCAAGAATATGAGCGCCTGGGTGGCTCAATCGGTTAAGCATCTGCCTTCGGCTCAGGTCATGATCTCAGGGTCCTGGGATCAAGCCCGCGTCAAACTTCCTGCTCAGCTTCTCCTTCTCCCTCTGCCCTTTCTCTGCTCAACCTCTCTCTCTCTCTTAAATAAATAAAATCTTCAAATTGTCAAGAATAATTCCAAACCTTTCTTTCCTCCATAGGTAACCCTATTTCTATAACTCTCCATGTTTCTGCACCACTCTGCACTGATTACTTTCTAGGCCTTTTCATCTTCAAAGTTTCTCCTATCACTCTATTTTCCTGATCACATATTCTCTTGCTGTACCAAGGGCCTGAAATTAAAGGATGCATACATGTACATTTTTTAAAAGATTTATTTAATTTTAGAGAGAGTGAGCATCTGAGAGCAAGCGCAGGGGGGTGGGGTACAGAGAGAAAGGGCAAGACAGTCTTAAGCAGACTCCGCACTGAGTGTGTAGCCTAATACAGGGCTCAATCCCACAACCCTGAGCTCGTGACCTGAGCCGAAACCAACAGTCGTACACTTAACCTACTGTACCACTCAGGGACCTCTACATGTACATTTTCTGAGTCTTTATACATTTAAACCTATTTCAATCCTAAACTCACAACAGACTGTTTCCTGGATACAGAATTTGATGTTGAAAATATTTTCCCTAAGAAGTTTGATGATATTCCCATTTATTCCATTTAACACTCAGAATTGATGATGAGAAATCTGACACTTCAGTAGACGTATTTATTAAGAAATGAATAAGTCACAGAGATAAAAGGTACAGAATAGGGAATATAGTCATGATATTGTATTAGCAGTGTACAGTGACAACTACACTTGTGGTGAGCACAGCATAATGTACAGAGTTGTGGAATCACTGCTGTACACCCAAAACTAATGTAATATTGTGTGTCAACTATAGGTCAATTAAAAAAAACATAAAACCATAAAATAAAATCAGAAATGAAAAAGGAGACATTAAAACTGATACCCCAGAAATACATAAGATTACTACAATTATGAACCAATAAACTGGACAACCTAAAAGAAATAAATTCCTAGAAACATACAACCTACCAAAACTGAATCATGAAGAAATAGAAAATCTAAACATACCAATTACCAGTAAGAAGATTAAATCGGTAATCAAAAAACTCCCAAAAAACAAAAGTCCAAAACCAGAAATCTTCAGTGGTAAATCCTACCAAGCACTCAAAGAAGAATCTTCTCAAACTCTTCCAAAAAATATGAAAAAGAGAACACTTCCAAACACATTTACGAGGTCAGTATTACCCCAATACTAAAACCTGACAAGGATGCCACAACAGAAGAAAACTACAGGGTAATATTCTTGATGAATACTGATGCAAAAATCCTCAACAAAATATTAGTAAACTGAATTCAATAATACATTAAAAGAATCATATACCATGATTATGTGGGATTTATTCCACAGATACAGGATGCTTCAACATCCACAAAAATCAATGTGATACACCATATTAACAAAAAGAGGACAAAACTCATATAATTACCACAACAGATGGAGAAAAAGCATTTGACAAATGTCAAAATTCATTTATAATAAAACTCTCACAAAGTGGGTATAGAGGGAACACACCTCAACATAATAAAGACCATATAGGACAAACCCACAGCTAACATCATACTCAGCAGTGAAAAGCTGAAAACTTTTCCAAGATCAGGAACAAGACAAGGATGCCCTCTTTCACCTATCTTCTTCAACACAGTATTGGAAGCAATAGCAGCAACAATTAGGCCAAAGAAAGAAATGACATCCAAATTAGAAAGGAAGAAGTAAACCCGTCACTATTTGCAGATGACATGATATTATAATAGAAAATCCCTAAGACTACACCAAAAAACTGTTAGGACTAATAAATGAATTCAGTAAAGGTGCAGGATACAAAGTTAATATATGAAAATCTGTTGTATTTCTATACACTAATTACAAACTATCAGAAAGCAAAATTAATTCCATTTACAATGGCACTAAAAAAAAAAATTCCTAGGAATAAATTTAACCGAAGAGGTGAAATATCTGTACACTAAAAACTGTAAGGCATCGATGAAGGCAAGTGAAGAACACACACAAATAAATATAGTTCATACACATGGACTGGAAGAATATTGTTAAAATGTCCATACTACCCAAAGCAATCTACATACACATTCAATACAACCCCTATCAGAATTCCGACGGTATTCTTCACAGAAAAAGAATAATCCTAAAACTTGTTTGGAACCACAAAAAGCCAGAATAGCCAAAGCAATCTTGAGAAAAAGAAGAACCAAGTTGGAGTCATTACACTTCCTGATTTCAAACTGTATTACAAAACTACAGTAATCAAAACAGTATGGTACTGGCATAAAAAGAGACACATACGTCAATGGAACAGAACAGAGCTCAGAAATAAACCCACACATATTTGGTCAACTAATTTAAGACAAAGGAACCAAGACTACATCATGGGGGAAAGACAGTCTCTTCAATAAATGGGACTGGAAAAACTGGACAGCCACATGAAAAAGAATGGATTTGGACCACTATCTTATACCATTCACAAAAATTAACTTAAAAATGGATTAAAAATATGAACATAACACCTGAAACCATAAAACTTCTAGAAGAAACCAGAGGCAGTAAGCTCCTTGATATCAGTCCTGACGATCATTTTTTTTGGATCTGACACTAAAAGCAAAGGCAACAAAAGCAAAAATAAACAAATGGAACTGAATCAAAACTAAGCTTCTGCCCAGCAAAGGAAACCATCAACAAAATGAAAAGGCAACCTACCGAATGGGAGAAAATATTTTGAAATCATGTATTTGATAAGGGGTTAATAACCAAAATATGGGGGCGCCTGGGTGGCTCAGCAGGTTGTGTCTGCCTTCAGCTCAGGTCATCCTGGGATCCTGTGATCGATCCAGCCGCAGGTCAGCTCTCTGCTCAGCGGGAAGCCTGCTTCTCCCTGTCCCTCTGCCCCTTTCCCCTGCTCACCCTCTCTCTCTGGCTCTGCTCTCTCAAATAAAATCTTTTTTAAAAATGTTAAAAACTCATACAACTCAATAACAACAAAATCTGATTAAGAAATGAGCAGAGGGGGGCGCCTGGGTGGCACAGTCCTTAAGCGTCTGCCTTCGGCTCAGGGCGTGATCCCAGCGTTCTGGGATCGAGCCCCACATCAGGCTCATCCGCTAGGAGCCTGCTTCTTCCTCTCCCACTCCCCCTGCTTGTGTTCCCCTCTCGCTGGCTGTCTCTGTCAAATAAATAAATAAAATCTTTTAAAAAAAAAAAAAGAAAGAAAAAGAAATGAGCAGAGGATCTGAACTGACATTTCTCCAAAGATATACAGATGGCCAACAGGTACATAAAAAGATGTTCAACATCACTAATAATCACAGAAATGCAAATCAAAACCACAACGAGATATCACCTTATACCTACCTGTTAAAATGGCTATTATCAAAAAGACAATAACAAGCAATGGCAAGGATGTACAGAAAAGGGATCTTTTGTGCACTGTTGCTGGGAACTTAAATTAGTGCAGCCACTATGGAAAACAGTATGGAGGGTCCTCAAAAAATTAAAAATAGAGCTACCATACATCCAGCAATTCCACTTCTGAATATTTATCCAAAGAAAACAAAAACACTAACTAAAGATATATACATTCTCATGTTCATTGCAGCATTATTTACAATAACCAAGATATGGAATCAAACTAGGTGTCCATCAATGGATAAATGAAGACAATTTAGTATATATATATATACATACTACACACACACACAATCGAATATTATTTAGCCATAAAAAAGAATGAAATCTTGCCATCTGTGACAATCTGGATGGACTTTGAGGGCATTACACTAGATGAAATAAATCAGATAGAAAAAGACAAATACCGTATAGTCTCACTTTATATGTGGAATCTAATAAAACTATAACAATAAAAAAACCAAAGCTCATAGAGAAAACAGATGAGTGGTTGCCAGAGGTGAGGAACGGAAATGGGTGAAAGAAAAATACAAACTTATAAAATAAATAAATCACAGGGATGTAATGTACACCATAGTGACTATAGTTAATCATACTGTATTGCATATTTTAAAGTTGCTAAGAGTAAATCTTAAAAGTTCTTATCGCAAGGGAAAAAAATACTGTAACTACGTATGTTGACAGATATTAACTAAACTCATGGTGGTGATTATTTTGCAATTTATACAAATATCAAATCATTATATTGTATACCCGAAACTAATGTTATGTGTCAATTATAGCTCAATGTTAAAAAGGAAAAAAAAAAGGCACTGTAGTGAATACAGGGTCACATCAGCAATTGAAATAAGAAAAATCCTAGATGTCATTTTTATTTCATGGATGTAAAAAGTGGAGCACAGATTCTAGAGGAAAAAAAAAGAAAGGAAAAAAAAAAAAGACTGAAAGTTAATAAATTAGCCATCTCATGTTGCAGAGGGAGGAGAGAAGTAAAAGAAAAATTAAAAAAACAAATCAATGAAAGAAAAGCATACAACAGAGAAAACCAATGACACTAAAATTGGTCCATTGAAAAGACTGATAAAACTGGCAAATATCTGGGGAAGACAAATCAGGAAATCTAGGAAGTAGTTGGATAAAAAGACGCACAGCTCAGAAAGAAAATCAGGTTTGGAAGTAAAGACTTGAAGTCAGGAAAATAGTGATGGTATCTGGAGCCCTGGATAGAAATGAGAAGAGAAATGGGATAAAAACTTTACTATAATAAAAGAGCAAAGTGAAGATTCTCTGCTCCTTTTCATGCTAGAACAAAGAGAAAAGAAAAACTTAAAACACATTTCATCTTCAGTCATACTTAGAGTATACATGAAACTCCGAATCACAATACACGAAAATGGAAAGCAGCTGAAAGAATAATCAACACTGATAAAACGGGGAAGAAGATTAAACTTAAGGACCCAGCAAAAAAAAGTGACAAGCAGCAACCCACTTGTCCCACAGAAACCCAAAAGACTGAAGAATTGGTGGCACCAGACTCAAAAGACAGAGGTCAGGGGCGCCTGGGTGGCTCAGTCGTTAAGCGGCTGCCTTCGGCTCAGGGTGTGATCCCAGGAGCCTGGGATCTAGCCCCACATCGGGCTCCCTGCCCCGCTGGGAGCCTGCTTCTTCCTCTCCCACTCCCCCTCCTTGTGTTCCCTCTCTCAAAAGACAGAGGTCAGGTGAGCTCGAAGAATAGAGTAATATGTGGAAGTCTGTGTAAAAGGACAGTGGGATCCCTAGTCACATCTTCTATCTGTATATCCTATCAGGAGATGGAAAGTTTATTCAAAGAACTGAATCAAGGGAGGGAAACATAAAGCAGAGAGGAGAATAGGTGAAGTGCCTACTGAAAATGGGGTAAGTTTTCTTTATAAATATATAAGCCAATACATGAAAATGAATAAATTTTTAAAAAATATTTTTCAACACCTAATGAATAAATGGACCTAGGTATTGAGTACCAGTGGCTTCTAAAAGCACAAGAGAAACAACCACTGTATGCTTCTTGGTGAAAACACACCACCCCTATGAAGTAGTCTTGCCAAGGGGAAAAAAAAAAAAAAAAAAAAGGCAAGCAATCTGGAATAATAAGCTTCTACATCTAGCCACCAATTTATGGAAAATGCAGAGAAATGATATTCAATAGCACAATGGGGATGTAATCGGCAAAACCCAAGCTGGGAAATTTATATGTCAAATGATCTGGTTTCTTCCACAAATAATCTGCACCTAAAAAAAGGGTCGGGGGGAGTAACAAAGATTTAAAACATTTATTTTTAAAAGATGCTCAACATCCCTAATCAGGGAAATGCAAATCAAAACCACAATGAGATATAACCTTAACATCTGTCAAAATGGCTAAAAATTTGGGGAAAAAAACCCAACAACAAACAACAAACAAAAAAAAGTGTTGGGAAGAACGTGGAGAAAAGGAGCCCTTGTGCGCTGTTGGTGGGAACATAAACTGGTGCAGCCACTGTGGAAACAGTATGGAGGTTCCTCAAAAAATTAAAAATAGAAATACCATATGATCCAGTAATTCAACTATTGAGTATTTACTCAAAGAAAGCAAAAACGCTAATGCAAAGATATATATATATGCCTATGTTTATTGCAGCATTATTTATAATACGAAGATATGGAAGCAACCCCTATCCATCAATAAATGAATCAATAAAAATGTGGTATAATACACGATGGAATATTACACAGCCATAAAGGTTGAGATTTTGCCACCTTAGACAACATAGATGGACCCCCAAGGTATCTTGCTAAATAAGTCAAACAGAAAAAGACAAATACCATATGATTTCACTCATAAGTGGGGAGGGGGGGAGGAAAAGAGGGAGGGAAGGAAGAAGAACAGACCTGGGTGTCTGGGGGGACTCAGTTGGTTAAGTCTCCAATTCTTGATTTTGGCTCGGGTCATGATCTCAGGTGTGTGAGTGAGATTGAGTCCCACCTCCAGCTCCATGCCGGGCGTGGAGTCTGCTTAAGATTCTCTCTCTCCCGGGGCCTGGGTGGCTCAGTTGGTTAAGCGTCTGACTCTTGGTTTTGGCTCAGTTCATGATCTCAGGATCCTGAGGCTGAACCCCACATCTGGCTTCGTGCTGAGCACGGAGTCTGCTGGAGATTTCTCTCCCTCTCCTTCTCCCTCCCCCTTTGTCCCTCCTCCACTCAAAAGAAAAAAAAAGGAATCAGACCTATTAATACCAAGAAAAAACAAACAGTTGCCAGAGGGGAAAGGTGGGGGTTGGGCAAAATGGGTGAAGGGGAGTGGGAGATACAGGCTTCTAGTTATGGAATAAATAAGTCGGAATAAATAAGTCGTGGGAATAAAAGGCACAGCATAAGGACTGCAGTCAATGATACTGTAATAGCAATAGATCAGGACAGACAATAGCTACACTCGTGGTAAACATACCATAAAGTATAAACGTGTGGAATCACAAGTCTATGAAGATTTATCACCCAAACACATTTTCTTTGGGCTTAACAGAAGATATCAAAGAGAAGCATTAAACCCAAAAGTCAGACATGAGGGGCACCTGGGTGCCTCAGTTGGTTAAGCATCTGCCTTCGGCTCAGGTCATGATCTCAGGGTCCTGGGATCGAGCCCCACGTCGGGCTCTCTGCTCAGTGGGGAGTTGGCTTCTCCCTCTATGCTCTCCCTCTCTCTTTTTCTCTCAAATATATAAAATCTTGAAAAAAATAAAATAAAAAAGGCAGAAATGAGATGCAAAGGCATCAACACAGGGGAGATACAAAGAATTCCCAGGGTGATTGTGAAGTTGAGCCCCAAGACTAAATCTGTGCAGTAACGTCTAGAGAACAAGTCCAGATTAGAGAAGAACTCCAGAAGAGCTCCAGGAAAGTATCTCTAAGAAAAATAAATGTAACTGATAAATTATAGGACAGATGGACACTGCAAGACATTTTTACAGAACAGTAGAAAGATGTGTGAAGATTTCAATGTTCAAAGAAAACTAAGCACATTCTATTTTTTAATGAGGCAGATTTTAAATCTGGTTGTGTAAGAAAGAAATGTAATCCCAGAAATAATAGCTAAAAATAGCTAACAATGTTTAGCACTGTTCTAAGAATTCTGCATGTAATAACTCATTTAACCCTCACCCATTACTTTGCCATATCAATATTCTATCAATATATCAATGTCTATGTAATCATACAAGGGAAATTTTTTGTATAAGCATATTAAAAGAATAGAAGGGACTATCAGAGAAATTCCTCATCTAACATTATTGAAAAAAGTCCAAACTTGATGAATCAAACAATGGAATGTTTACTTAGAAATATAAAGAGACAGCTAAGAGTTAAAAGCAGTTGCCTCTAAGAAAGGTAGAGGGAACATATATTAAAAAACCACATTTTGGAATTTTATAACTAGAGCTTGATGTTTCACCCTTAGAAAGTGTATTTTATTTTAAAAAATTAACTACTTACTAAGTGAAAGGTGCTCTAATACCAAATAAACTAGGGGGCTTTTTCACAGAACTATCTTAGAAGCTTTGATATGTTAAGACAAACTTTACAGTTTACCCCTAACATTAGACCACGAGACCTCCCCACTCCCTCCCCGAATCAGCTCAAGAAACTAGTTTTAAAGCAGTGGTTCTCAAATGTAATCAAGTTCACAAACCAGTGCCAATCTACAGCAAAGTAAGAAAAACAAAGACAATATATTTAGTTAAAATTAATCAACTTAAGCTATTCCGTATTTTGAGAGCATACCCTTCTTACACTCTTAATACCTTTTCTTTAGTGAAACGAAGGTAGGTAAGTAACAGTTTTTAAAAACATTCTTACTTTCCAAAATAAAAAGCTGGCAACCCGATGTCAGTATACTATCTCCATTCTGCCAAAGACAGTTAATGGTTCACGAAAGTCAAATCAGAGAATCTTTGGAAAACTCTCATTGGAATGACAGGCAAAAAAATCCTCTGAGGGAAGAAGTCACCACAGAAATAAAAGAGATAACCCAGAAAAAGAGTATCGTAAGAAAAACAAGGAACGACAACTAAGAAAAAAGAGGTAGCTGTATGTACCTAACAGGTTAATAAGTAAAATGAGTAATATAAACTGTTCACTGAAGTTAACAATTCCAAAGTCACTTACGACCAGAGAGTTCAAATGCCAGACCACACGGGGCTTAGAAGCAAAGACTAACACGCTCAGTCTAGCTTCCTTTTTCTAAAATTTTAGCTTCTTAAGGAAGTCAAAGGAGGTTTTGGGGTGGGAAATATCTGAACATTAATACAAGCTGTTGCTATAAGAATGAAGAATTGTTGAAACTAAAGGAAAAATAACCATAAGCATCATAATCTAAGAAACCTACTCTTACTTGCATATACTGATGATTGAATCTTCTGTGTAACATTCATATGAAATGCTGAATCAAACAATATTTTAGATGTATTATCTAAATGACTCCATGTACACAAATGGGATTTGCATTTCAAATTACAACTGAAAGAAAATGTTTTGCTTATCACTAGATCTCTAAAACTTTTCTTAGTGTCTGCCACAAAGTAGGTACTTAGTAATTACCTCTTGAATTAGTGAAAGCCTATACTTAATATACATACTAGTAAATAAGTCTTCCACCCATCACGCAAACATGAATGCACATATTCTACTATGAATCCTATGAATACATATATTCTACTACTCAGCTCCAAATTTGTTCATGTATTTAAATACAGAAATAAAAAGCCAAAAAGTCTTCTAAAATCGTACTTAATTTCATCTCACTTGAAGATTGAAACTAAAAGCAGAGGCAAACTAGCAGAGTCTCCACCCAGACGTCAAGTTCAACCTGAGACCTCTAGAATTAAAAATAGTTTAGCCACCTAACAGGTCAGACAATGACAAAGATGTTTACACTTTCAGCAAGTGTGGCTTTAGCTCTCTTCATGAAATTACATAAAAGATATCTAAATATCTTAAAATTTATGATAAAATTTCAGTTTTATAGAACATTTCTGTATATTTAGGCTTTTGCAACAAGTATATAGTATTTTTGTGATTGCAAAAATTTTTATGAACTATAAGAAAAAGACTATAACTTTTTAAAAAGATTTTATTTGTTTGAGAGGATCAAGAGAGCATGAGCAGGGGGGAGGGGCAGAGGGGAGAGAGAGAAACAGACGGCCCCCTGAGCCAGGAGCCTACCATGGGGCTCCATCCCAGGACCCTGGTCATGACATGAGCGGAAGGCATACGCTTAACCAACTGAGTCACCCAGGTGCCCCAAAAAACATTTTAACTTTTAAAGAATTATAAATAACACTGTTAGATATAACATATCAAGTATTTTCAGAATGGCAAAGAAATACCATTTAGAGACAGTATTAGACTTCAAGAATGTATTGGATTAAAAATATAACTGGTTAGGGGCGCCTGGGTGGCTCAGTCGTTAAGCATCTGCCTTCAGCTCAGGGCATGATCCCAGAGCCCTGGGATGGAGCCCCGCATCGGGCTTCTCCGCTGGGAGCCTGCTTCTTCCTTTCCCACTCCCCGTGCTTGTGTTCCCTCTCTCGCTGGCTGTCTCTCTCTCTGCCAAATAAATAAATAAAATATTTAAAAAATAAAAATATAACTGGTTAAGCCTATACAACACAATATCCACAGTCACCCAAACAATTTGTGTAAATGGAAAACAGAATGTCCCCACAAGGAGAATTTAATACTAGCTAATAATATTAGTTTGTAGATTCTTGATGATATATTAGTTGTGAGTGACTAGTTATCTTGTACACGTGACGGATAGCAAGTAACTACAGATTAAGAACACCAAAACCAACAATACCAATAATATACATAAAAACCATAAATAACTGCAAATATTCATGTCTACAACTGCTAAGGGTGATTACAATACATATGTGAAACTACACTAACAATTCAGGAGAAAATGAACTAAATGGAAAGTTCAAAATTTTCATTATAATCCTGCAGAATTTGGTCCTAAGACCAGGGAAGAAGAAATAATAAAACTGAGGTACCCTTACTTCGAGCCACTAATGCTGCCCCATGGTTTAAAGTTCCAATTCCTAAAAGTATGAAATGGATCTTGGGTAGCAGAGCAGACAGATTAAAAGGGCTTGAAAATAACATCACCTTACTACATAGTGTTTAACTTTCTCAAGAGCATTCACATCTCAATTTCTCCTAATAACAATGTCAGAAGATAGGAAGCAGAGAACATTATTCCCTTTAACCAATAAGAAACATGTAACTCAGAAGTAAAATCACTCCACTGAAGTTCTAAAAATTCAGGTAATGCTTGATTACATCCCCAAACTCTTGACTCTTAATATATGGTAAACTCTAGCAAGCCACATTGTCTTTTAGACAAAGTTATTCCTGGCATTTGTCATTTGGGATCTCATCACAAACTGGTCATAAAAAACAGTGGTAAGGCCAAAAATATTGTCAGACTTAACTAGTGGTGAAATGAGATTCATTGCCATTATCAAGCCTCTGGCCCACTGTATATTTAGCCACAAGGCTTTTACTGGCCTAATTTAAGTCTACCAATAATAAAAGGCATTTCTAGGGATGATTCAACTTGGTTAAGTTTCCTAGGATAGGAAAAGCTGGCTGCCCCTGATTTTGACATCTGACACAAAAACTCAAGGACATCGGTCTCTAGTTTATTTTTTCAAAGCTCTGCATTTAAGAGTCTCATGCAGATAAATAAAAAAGGACTTTATAGTTCAAACAAAACTAAAACATTAAAATATTTACTAGGCTGGACATGGATGGAGCTAGAGAGTATAATACTAAGCAAAGTAAGTCAAGTCAGAGAAAGACAAATACCATGTGATTTCACTCAATTGTGAAATTTAAGAAACACATAAAGGAGCAAGGGGAAAAAAAGAGAGAAAAAGACCAAGAAAAAGACTATTAATTATACAGAACAAACTGATGGTTACCAGAGGTGAGTGGGTGGGACGATCAGTTAAATAGGTGACGGGGATTAAAGAGTGCACTTATCCGGGCACCTGGGTGGCTCAGATGGTTAAGCGTCTGCCTTCGGCTCAGATCATGATCCCAGAGCCCTGGGATTGAGCCCCCCATCAGTGGGCTCCCTGCTCAGCAGGGAGCCTGCTTCTCCCTCTCCCTCTACTTCCTCCTACCTGCGCTCTCTCGCTCTGTCAAATAAATAAATAAATAAAACCTTTACTAGGTGATACATTATTGATAATCACTATATCGTACATCTGAAACTAATATAATACTGTATGTTAACTATACTGGAATTAAAATTAAAGCTTAATTAAAATTTTTTTAATTAAAAATAAATTTTCCATATGAATTTTTTAAAAAGATATTTACTAGGCTGAAAAGGCTACAAACACAGCATCACGTTAGTTTTTTCCTCCTGCAGGAGTTATTACATCTTTGCGTCTTAAGATCTAGCCATACAGGGTTCCTTTCAATTCTTCAAAAACCAAGATCTTTCCCACCCAAGGCATCCATACACACTGTTCCTACTACCAAAACTGTCCTCCCCACTCCTGCACTCTGCATAGCTGATTCTTCTAAGTAACTCTATTAAAGTAGCTGCACTCTACAGTATTCTCTCAGAGAACTCTTGTTCTTTAAAGTGCTTATTATAACCTGCAACTACATTTTTCCCGTCTTTATTTTGAAAATTGCCAACTATAATCAGAAAAAAATAACTATCAATATACTCTTCTTCACCTAGATTCACCAGTTAATGTTTCACAATTCTCTCTCTCACCCCCATACACATACATTTTTTTGCTGATCCATGTGAAAGTTGCAGACATCATAACATTTCACCTGTAAATATCAGCATGTACCCCCTGAATGAACTTTGTCCCATACAGCCCTAAGACTATTATCATACCCAGCAAATTTAACATTAATATTATTGCCTAGTGTACAGTCCAAATTCTCCAACTGACACAAAAATATTCTTTAAAGCTTTTTCAAAATCTAGGATCAAGTCAAAATTCACACATTGTATTTTGTCATGTCTCTTCCCTTTCCTTTAATCTCAACTGCATCCTTGTTTCATTTTAACAGGGTATTTTTTGAAGCCAACTATCTTCTGACTTCTAAGCTGAACGGTAACATGCTATACATTGTGGATTTGTCCTATTGTTTCCTCATGATTAAAGTCAGGTTAGGGGCGCCTGGGTGGCCCAGCGGTTAAGCGTCTGCCTTCGGCTCAGAGCGTGATCCCGGCGTTATGGGATCGAGCCCCACATCAGGCTCCTCTGCTATGAGCCTGCTTCTTCCTCTCCCACTCCCCCTGCTTGTGTTCCCTCTCTCGCTGGCTGTCTCTATCTCTGTTGAATAAATAAATTAAAAAATAATAATAAAGTCAGGTTAAACAGTTTCAGGAAAAAACACTACATTTATGATGTTGTGTGTTTACTTGTTTTGTGTGTGGGTGTGTGACTCCTTCAAAATACTTCATACTCCACAAAGGCAGTATAAATGCCTATGTTGTTCAACAATGTATTTCTAACACCTAAGACAATGTCCCACATAGGAAGTCCTCAATAATATTTGTTGAACAAATAAGAAAATGAATTCTCCATAGCATATAGTACCAAGTATTTTCTTCAAGAGGGGCAACCAAGAGATATTTGTTGATGTTAACTTATGCTTACGAGGTAATGTTGTTAGGATCCAAAACTATATTATGAGAATGTTTTGAAATTTAATATAAATCTATTTTCAGTAATAGGTAAGTGCTTTTTCTTGTTTTGTTTCAAGTTTTTATTTAAATTTTAGTTAGTTAACAGAACAGTATATTAGTTTCTAGAATTTAGTGATTCATCACTTACATTAACACCTAGTGCTCATCACAGCAAGTGCCCCCCACCTCTCCCCCCTCCAGCAACCCTCAGTTTGTTCTCTATAGCTAAGAGTCTGTTTTATGGTATGCCTCTCTCATTTTTTTTCTATGTTCACCTGTTTTGTTTCCTAAATTCCTCATATGAGTGAAATCA
Source organism: Ursus maritimus (assembly GCF_017311325.1). Taxonomy (NCBI): domain Eukaryota; kingdom Metazoa; phylum Chordata; class Mammalia; order Carnivora; family Ursidae; genus Ursus; species Ursus maritimus. The sequence continues at coordinate 27,446,575 of NW_024423564.1, forward strand.
TGTGGTATTTGTCTTTCACTGACGGACTTATTTTGCTTAGCATAATACACTCTAGCTCCATTCACATCATTGCAAATGGCAGGATTTCATTCTTTCCTATGGCTGAGTAATATTCCATCGTGTGTGTGTGTGTGTGTGTGTGTGTGTGTGTGTGTGTATACCACCTCTTTATCCATTCATCAGTTGATGGACATTTGGGCTCTTTCCATAATCTGGCTCTTGTTGATGCTGCTATAAACATCAGAGTGCATGTGTCCCTTTGAATCAGTGTTTTTGTATCCTTTGGGTAAATACCCAGTGGTGCAAATGCTGGATCTTCACGTAGTTCTATTTTTAGCTTTTTGAGGAACCTTCATACTGTTTTCCAGAGTTGCTGCATCAGTTTGCATTCCCACCAGCAGTGTAAGAGGGTTCCCATCTCTCTGCATCCTTGCCAACATCTGCTGTTTTCTGGACTGTTAATTTTAGTCATTCTGACAGGTATGAGGTGCTATTTCATTGTAGTTTTGATTTGTATTTCCGGATGATGAGTGATGTTGAACATCTTTTCATGTGTCTGTTTGCCATCTGTATTCCTTCTTTGGAAAAATGTCTATTCATGTCCTCTGCCCATTTCTCAACTGGATTATTTGTTTTTTTGGTATTGAGCTCAATAAGTTCTTTATATATTTTGGATACTAACCCTTCATTAGATATTTCATTTGCAAATATCTTGTCCCATTCCGAACGTTGCCCTTTAGTTTTGCTGTTTTCCTGTAGGTAAGTGCTCTTAACCAGAGTTGCATAAAATGCTATCTACCTAATGGAGAATTTGTGAATTGCTATCAAAAAGTCCTCAGATAGTCAACAGAGGGGTTCAAGCACTCATGAAAGATTAAATTAATGTTGAGGACAGGAGGAAATGACACACTCTCTACTCAGTGAAAATTGGTTTATTTTGTTCTTGTATGTTTAGGGCATCTTAGTATTAGAAAACTAATTCTAAAAAACAAAAACACAAACACCTCTCCTAGGAATAGTAAAGTGGTACATGTGCCAGCCACTCCTCAGAAAGTTGAAAGTTCAAAATGATTAAGATCTAGTCTCCTGACCTCTGGGAACCTGAAATCAGAAGAAAGTCAACACATATTTTTCAAAAAGCTTAGGTGCTATCCTGAGACATACATGCAAAGTTATTAATGCACAAGAAAAAGTTCTTTTAAAAAAAATCATTTTTGTTACTTACAAACCTTCAGAAAGAGGAAGGTGGTAGAAGGTCTGTTGGGTCATTCAACTTCTTCACACAAAAGGGAGGGTCTTATTTCAAAGAAAACAAAAGCTACAAACATGAAATTCCTCAACTTTCTCCCCACTCATCCTTCCCCTAAACCTATCCACAAAAGCATGTACCTAATTCACTTCTGTAAAGAGGACACGCCTCTTCTCTCCAATATTAGAAAGTAATCTCACTTTATCAATTACCTCCTTTATTTATTTTAAATCTTAACTTTTCTTGATGCAAACCTGCCATAACCAAAATCAAATCAAAACAAAAACAGTCCTTACAAATTATTTCTTCATTTTTCTCATTCCTTCACCAATAAACTTAAAAAAGTACATTCCACTTAATCCATTACAAATTGACTGTCCTGGGGCGCCTGGGTGGCACAGCGGTTAAGCGTCTGCCTTCGGCTCAGGGCGTGATCTCAGCGTTATGGGATCGAGCCCCACATCAGGCTCCTCTGCTGTGAGCCTGCTTCTTCCTCTCCCACTCCCCCTGCTTGTGTTCCCTCTCTCGCTGGCTGTCTCTATCTCTGTCAAATAAATAAATAAAAAATCTTTAAAAAAAAAAAAAAAAACAAATTGACTGTCCTGATTACTGTTAACAATTGTTATCAAAGACCTCCAAATCACCAAATACTAGACAATGTTCTAATTTCAGTTCTCACCATACCTCATCTTTGTGTAATAACTGATAGTCATGACCTTTTTCTTGAAATTCACTTTCTTTGGTTTCTGAAATACCTAACACCTATAGTAAGTGACTCTTCTCCCACCTTTCTGATGTTTCCATACTGATTCTTCCTCCTCTGCCAACACTTTAATATTGGGAATTGTCTAGGGTTCCCTTCTTTTGCCCCACACATTCTGCTTGTCTTAAATAGTCATGTTCTTCTAATGCTTCCCTTAATTTTTTTAAAAAGGTTTTATTTTTTTGTGTGAGAGTGAGATAGAGCATGAGCAGGGGAGAAGGAAAAGTAGACTCCCCGCTGAGCAGGTGGCCAACACGCGACTCAATCCCAGACCCTGGGATCATCACCTGAGCCTAAGACAGACATTCAACCGACTGCGCCAACCAGGTGCCCTGCTTCACTTAATTTTTATCTGTTATCAATGTCTACATCTCCAGCCCCATCCTGTCTTACAAGCTTCACACCCTTACTGCCAACTGCGCACTAGATATCTCAAACCTGGATTCTCCCAGAACCCTAACAAAACTGACATTTTCTTCAAATTCCTCCCCTTTTTCCAGTTAATGCCACTACTAAGTTAATGTCATTACTGTCTCACAAGTTCTTAATCTAGAAGTGTTATTTGATTCTTCCCTCTTCCCTGACCCTCCAAATATTCACCACGTCCTAATTATTCCTTAAAGATTACCTCTCAAAAATCCTACAACCACTGCCTTATTTCAGGTCATTATCAGCTCAGCTCTTGCCTGCATTATTACCATATACTTCCCTAACTGATCTTCCTGCTACCAACCCACCCTTTAATTAATGCACTTTCAATATGCAGTATGGAAAACCTGTTTTAATGACTCCTTTGCCTAAAAAGTTCCAATTGGTTGGTCCTACTGCCTAGAGAAGTCATTAACTAAAGGACAATTTTCACATTTTAACTCTTTGAAATGTAGGTCTGTGTTATAACTGGTGATATCTTATAATCCACCAACTAGCCAAGCAGCATAAGCAAAGTACTCCTCATTGCCAATGCATATGAATACACTAAGAGCACCAGCATCAAAACATAGAGAACTGGTGTTCACAGCCAATGGGAACGAAATATTAAAGAAAATACTGAGGCATCTTGTATCCCTACAGAAACGAAATGGTTGTGAGAGAAGGTGGGGTACACAGTAAACCAGACATGTTCAACTGGTTTCCCAAAGTGAGAATCAAGAGTAGACCTGCTATAATTAACAATAAATCTGCAACAGAGCCTAGCACCAATTTTTATATAATTACTTTATTTTTTTTTAAGATTTTATGTATTTATTTGACACAGACAGCTCAGCGAGAGAGGGAACACAAGCAGGGGGAGTGGGAGAGGAAGAAGCAGGCTCCCAGCAGAGGAGCCTGATGTGGGGCTCGATCCCAGGACTCCAGGATCACGCCCTGAGCTGAAGGCAGGCGCTTAACGACTGAGCCACCCAGGCGCCCCTATACAATTCTCATAGAGATTAGCTTAAGAAATACTGTCACCAATACTCAAGATGACACAAAATTGACACTGTGAGGAAACTGTGCTACAAAACTGAAAAAATGATTCAGGATACACACACACACACACACACACACACACACAAACCCTACTAGAATAAACCAGATCGCAAAGTTGCAGAATACAAGATTAATATACAACAGTCAAATACATTTCTATATGCTACCAATGAATAATCTGAAAATGAAATAAAGTGAAAAAATTTCATTTGCAATACCACCAAAAAAAGAACAAAATACTTAGGAATAAATTTAACAACAACAAAAAAATGTAAGGCGTGTACAATGAAAACTACATAACAAAGAGAAGGCAACTAAATAAAACCTACATAACTGAAAAGAAGATATCCCACGTTTCTGGATGTTAATATTTTTAAGATGGCAGTATTTCCCAAGTCAATCTACAGATTCATTACAATATCTATCAAAATCCCAGCTGCGCCTTTTTTGCAAAAATTAACAGACTGCTCCTAAAATTCATATAGAAGAACAAGAAACCCAGAATATCCAATAAGAAAACCAAAGGACTCATACTTCCCCATTTCAAAAGTTAATAATACAAAGGAATAATAATCAAGACATTATTGTGCAGGCATAAGGACACACAAATGGAATAAAGTTGAGAATTTAGAAACAAATTCTTACATTTATGTTCAGCTGATCTTTGAAAAGACTGTCAAAACAGTTCAATAGGGAAGAAGAGTCTTTTTAACAAATGGTTCAGGGCTGTTGGTATTCACTCCTAAAAAAATGAAGCTGGACACCTACCTCACACCACATACAAAAATTAACTCAAAATGGGTCACATACTAAATGTCTATAATTCTTAGAAAAAAAAATAGGAGTAAATCTGTGTCGCCCTGTGTTAGGCAACATTTTCTTAGATATGACATCAAAAGCACAAGCCCCTCGTGGGCATCCTGCTCAGCGGGGAGCCTGCTTCTCCCTCTCCCTCTGCCAGCTGCTCCCCCTGCTTATGCTGTCAAATAAATAAATAAAATCCTTTAAAAAAAAAAAAAAAGCACAAGCAAAACAAGAAAAAGGATAGACTTTATCAAAATCAAAGACTTTTGTGCTTCAAAGGACATCATCAAGTGAAAAAACAACCCAAAGAACAGGAGTCAATAATTGCAAACCACACATCTGATAAGGGACCTATATCCAAACCTCATAAAGAATGCTTACAACTCAACAGCGAAAACATAAACAATCCAATTTTTTTAAATAGGCAAAGTACCTGAATAGACAGTTCTCCAAAGAGGGTATACAAAAGGCCAATAACTACATGGAAGAGATGCTCAACATCATTAGTCATCAGGATAATGCAAATCAAAACCACAATGATATACCAGAGCACACCCACTAGGATGCTTATAACCAAAAAGATGGACAAGTATTGGTAAGGATGTAGAGAAAGTGGAACCCTCACAGTTGCTGGTGAGACTGTAAAAAGGTGCAGGCTCTTTGGAAAACAGTTTGACAGTTTCTCGAAATGTTAAACATAGAGATGTCACCTGACCTGGCAATTCCACTCCTAGATATGTATCCAAGAGAAATGAACCACATGTCCACACAAATCCTGTAAATAAACATTCACTGCAAATAAAAAACTATTAACAGCAAAAGCAGAAACAACCAAATGCCCATCAACTGATGAATGGATTAACAAAATGAAATATATATCCATACAATGAAACATATTTTGGCCATAAAAATGATACATGCTATAACATGGAATATCTGAAAACATTATGCTAACTGAAAGAAGCCAGACACAAAAGGCCATATATTATATGGTTCTATTAATGTGAATGTCCAGGACAGGCAAAATATAAACACAGAAGGTTAATTAGTGGTTGCCAGGGGTAGTGGGAGGGAATAATGGAAAGTGACTGCTAATGGTTACAGATTTTCATTTTGGGCTGATGAAAATGTTCTGAAATTAGGTAATGGTGATGGCTGCACAACTTTGTGAATATACTAAAACTGCACCTTAAGGGGCGCCTGGGTGGCACAGCGGTTAAGCATCTGCCTTCGGCTCAGGGCGTGATCCCAGCGTTCTGGGATCGAGCCCCACATCAGGCTCCTCCGCTAGGAGCCTGCTTCTTCCTCTCTCACTCCCCCTGCTTGTGTTCCCTCTCTCACTGGCTGTCTCTATCTCTGTCAAATAAATAAAATCTTTAAAAAAAAAAAAAAAACTGCACCTTAAAAGGGCACAAACATGTGAGTTATATAAATATAAATATGATGTATGCATCATCTCAATGAAGTTATTTTAAAAGTATATAGTTAATATATGTAAATTTTACCTAGAAAAGCTTTTTAAAATAATAAAACAACGGAGAGGCGTGGGGAGTGCATAGAGATATAGATGAAACAAGCACGGATACAAAAAAGTTTATTATAATATTCTGTTCACTTTGTATATGTTTCTAAATTTCCTTTAATAAAAAGATTTTTTAACTGATTATTTAAAAAAACAAGTAATTTAAAAAAAAATAACAGAGTAAACTAACTTTCTTAACATCCATCTTTGTTGTCATTTGACAAAGGAAAAAGAATCATATATTAAAAGATCAGAGAAGGGGAACCTGAGTGGCTCAGTTGGTTAAGCCTCTGACTTGGCTCAGGTCATGATGACAGTCCAGATAGGGAGCCCTGAGTTGGGCTCCAGGCTCAGTGGGGAGTCTGCTTCTCCCTCTCCTCCTCAGGCATCTCTCCCCCTCGGCTCGCATGCAAATAATTAAATAAAATCTTTAAAATAATAATAATAAAAGATCAGAGAAGTTGCTACCTTCTTCATTCTTTTGCAGAGATATGACAGACTCGGTGTGAGGCAAAATGAAGAATACTTCATCTTAAAAATGTACAAAGAGAATTTCAATCCTTAGTTCCAAGATAGTTCCTTACCCTTGGGTTCCTGTGGTTTCCATGGTTATCAGATGTGACAATTCCTAATAAATGGATGCAATAACCCCTAATGCTATGCTAACACAGTGGCCACCAGCTACATATGGCCACTTAAAACTTAGTTTTAATGAATTGAATTAAATTATAAATCCAGCTCTCAGTCACACCAGCTACATGTCTAGTGTTCAACATCCACATGTGGCTAATAGCTACCATACTGGATAGAACAGATACAGATCACTGCCATCAGTGCAGAAAGTTCTATTGAACAGCACTACACCAATACATAAAAATATCCACAGAGAAACTTCTACATTCTAATTTAGGGTTGTTATACTGCATTTTACTGCAATAAACAAATCCTGAAAAACAAGAAAAACAAAGCATAAAAATATCAACCAAAGAATATCATTCATGGAAGTTCAGACTAACTGAAACAGCAGTTAAATTTCACTTTCAGAACCACCCAGCTACAGATGTTGGCCATGACAACTCCTAAGGGGCAAATTTCCCTGTCTGTTAAAATAGATTATTACTATATCACCAGTTTCCTAAAGTCAGATATAAAAATCATACTGAAATAAGAATAAAACAAATTACCCTTCCAGTCAAGGATCTAATGAAAGGTATATTTATAAATCAATGACATCAAAGAATTTATGACCCATAGCAAAATACACAGAATAAAATCCCTTTCCAAACTGAGCTTAGAAGCAACTAGCATAATTAAAAAGATCATTAAATATATTGTTTCATCAAGAAAAAAAGTTTAACCAGATGATTTCTATACTTCTAGTTCTAAAATTGTGTGTGCCTTTCATCCTGATTAGGTACAGATTTCCGTTAATGCCATTAACATGAATATGCAGCATCAGGAAACAGGTGCACTCTTAATTCAAATATTTTAGAATATTTTTAGCACTTTAAAAAAAACTGAAGGTGAGCAAACTTAAAATGTGAATTTGAGTATGTTTTTATATTTAGGAACCTAAAAAAACAAAAAGAATTTCACCTTGTGTTCCATCTCAAGCTATCACTGCAAATGGCTGGAGTGTGAATAACACTGTAAATACCAAGAATGGAATGCTCTATGTTAAGAAATTTAAAATCAACTCTTTCCTTGCCAAAACTCCTGGGCACCTAAAGCTGTTAGTCAAAATGGCTCCATGTAAAGCATTTTCAAACCTTTGAAAAGGTCACTTAAGAGCGCAAGTACATTTTACTTTACCCTCATAAAATACTTTCAGATTCAGTCTTTGCAGTCTACTGCCCAAAACAAAACAAAAAAGGAATTCGCAAGACAGAATGAAAACATGGAAATTGAAACCAGCGTGTAGGCAAAGTATACAGAAGGGTCACATGGAATCAGTGTTGAAGGAGAAAGTTACTACTACCGGAGCATCTGGAGTCAAATTAAATCAGGCACTATTTACATATTTCTAGTTCTGTACTGACCTCACATGGTGCTTTCTGACGTTATACACAGGCCTACCTAGGTCTGCATATTTTTATTTGTAAATGGTTCTAACTTTAACCAGAGTTAAATGTTCTAAAGAACAGAATAACATTCCATATCCCTTTTTCCATTGTTCATGAACCCTCTCTGTTCGTCAAATCACCCCGATAAATCCATCTGTTTCCTCTAGTTGCTTCCAAAGAAAAATTCTAGCAACCAAAGACACCAGATTGTAAAACACAGAGTTAAGAGTTCTGGCACTACCAAAATATGTTAAGAAATCTTGGCAAATTAGTTAAAATCCCTTGAACGGTAATTACCTCAGTTGTAAAAATGAATAATACATATCTACATCCGAGGAGAGATGAGTTAGACTCATTGTGTGCTCCAAATATAAGGTGTCTCTCTCCCATCTCACACCTTCTCTCTCCCGTCTCCCGTTTAAATCCTTCAGGGTTTGCTTCCTGGCTCCACTTAGTGTTTCCCTTATCCTCGTACTCCATCCTGCCCTTCTACTCTAGCCCCTGACCCCAATTCCATACAATTCCACACAATTCCACCACCCTCTGGTTCCATGCTACTTCCCTTTGCGCCCCCTAAGGTCCCAGGCAGCCCCTTCATTCAGCTCCCCACGTCTCCCTCAGTCCGCATTTCCTAACGGCTCCTCCCCTCCCTTCCCCACCCCCTCATCACCAGGTTCATCCTGCCCCTCCAACCGTCTCCCGCCCCCAGGTTCCTTCCTGCCCCTCCAAAAACAGCTTCCCCGTCTCAACGTTTCATCTTGGTCCTCCAACCGACTTCCTCAATGCCTTGCTCGCTCCCTATTTTCTCCAACACCTGAATGACTACTCCATTCTAGCCATTCTTTTCAACATATGCATGAATGCAAGGGACCCACATACACACACTGGAGATCCCACCCCCACTTCGATCCTCCATCTTTCCCTTTTATACTTGCTTCCTTTCTTCCTTCTCCCCACCCCCCCGCCTCCTCCGGAAGAGCCTGGTTCCCAGGCCAAGGTCTCTCACCTCATTCGGTCACTTCAGTGGTGCCAACCGCTTCATACAGGAAAAAACAACCAATCACGTCCCCTTGGGCGCTTCCCCTGCGAGTCCAAGCACTTACTGGGCACCCGCCCCACCGGGCACCCCGCACATGCACGCGCACAAACCGAGGTCCTGGGGACGAGGGTTGAGAATAGAGTGCGCCTTCTTACACCGGCCTCAAACACAGCCCACTTCGCTATAGCCCTTCGCCATTTTGGTTTCCCGCGGACTGCCGGTGCATTCTGGGAGCGCGGAGCGACTCCGGTGCCGAATGGCAGCTCTCCAGGGCTGCGAGGGGGCGGGGACTGTGCAGCGAGCGCGGAAGAACACCGCGCTCTGCGTCCCTGGCCGAAGCTGAACAAAGAAGGACTCTTTAACGTAGCGGTGGGGCTAAGTCCTTCCGCCGCCGGCGCTAACACAATAGTGATCGCTGCGCTCCTGGCCGTGGGCTGTGATACTGCTGTTTCTCTTATAAAGGAAAGCGTCGTGTCCAGTGTGCTCTGTGCATATTTTGTTTCCCGGAAAAATGCGACAGTGCTCTCTACATCTTGTCTTGCCGATTTCCTTTCATTACCTTACGTAAAGCACGTTTCTTCTATCTTCACTGAGGTCTGCTGTTGGAATTTCCTTCAGCTAGGAGACCATGGATGTCAGAATTAAATTTTGCTCTGCGATTATTGTTCAGTCCCAAATTCCTTATCAGGAGCTTCTTGCATAGAAGATTTTCGGACATTTTTTTTCTTGACAGTGAAAGGTTTTTCTGTGTATCTGCTTTGCAATCATTTCTAACTGTGATGAAATCTGAGAATAATCCCGTGCAAGGTGATTTATTTTAGGAATACAGAACTTTTTTCATATTAGGGCAGACCCTTAGTCTGCCAATGTACTGCGGCCGACCAGAAGTCCAAGTGACAAACTGGAAGTGCATGCTTGTCTCTGACTTAGGCTTAGATACAACCCAACTCCTCTTAGTAGCCACCTGGGGCACCTTTGTTTACACTTTGTCAAAATATTTTTTAAATTGTTTTATGTTTTTGTCTCATTACATAACAGGGATAATTAATACAAGGATAAGTTAATACATGTTTTTTTTTTTTCTCTCTGAAAAAATACGTCTTGGGCCTAAACTCACTTTGCCCATATTTCAAAACGGTTTCCCCCAGCCCATCATCTCAGGATTTGGCAAATAAATATTCATTCTATCCACACCATTCAATATTTTAAATATTTTAGTCATACCCTTCCAACTCCTTTGCTTCTCCTAACTAATAATTCCAATCAAAGTTAAGTCTGTCTTACTACCGCTTCTATGTGCTACCTTTCAAGTTTCACTTTCTCTGAATTCTATTATAAAGTCGTTTCTCATAAATTCCTCTTCCATGCCCTTTTGGTTGAGAAGAGTTTTGACTTAAAAAAAAAGTAGATACAGTCCAAAAATGGGTAAAGATATTACACAAACAGGTATATTTGCTGTGCAGCAAACCTAATCATAGAACGTAAGTTCTGGAGAACATTTGGTCTAAGTTCTCAGTGTTTCTCTCAAAGGGTCATCAAGCCACAACTTCAACATCTTCAGTATTTCAATAGCTCTGAGACAGTCATTTCAATTTCATAAATGCTAGTAATTAGAAAATTCTTCCATCTATAAATGTACAATCTGCCTTCCTATGAGTCCCATTTATTGGTCTAACTTTTGGACTCTTCAGCCACACAAAAGTATTCTAATCCCTTATACATTACAGAAGCAATGATGCCAATTAAAAAAAAAAAAAAAAGCTTGTCAGTTTTCTATGTAAACACACAGGTGCGAAAGCACATCAATTTAACTTAAGGAAACCAAGTGCTTGGGTTATCAAAGGCACTGAGGGAGTCACAGTAAAATATAAAGAACACCCATAACTGGGGGCTTAGAAATTTCTGATTAGGACTTTACATAGATGTGGGTATTATCTAGGTGTATCTGTGGGATGAGGTGAGCCTAGGACCCTCCTCCTCTGCCATCTTCCCCAGAAGTCTTGCATTAGGACTTTTTTTTTTTTTTAAGATTTTATTTAGTTATGTGACAGAGAGACAGCCAGCGAGAGAGGGAACACAGCAGGGGAGTGGGAGAGGAAGAAGCAGGCCCCCAGCGGAGGAGCCCGATGTGGGACTCGATTCCGGAATGCCGGGATCACGCCCTGAGCCGAAGGCAGACGCTTAACGACTGCGCTACCCAGGCACCCCTGGATTAGGACTTTAAAAGGAAATAAACGTCAAGTATCTCAGCAGTAAAACCAAAGTAACTCCAGTCAGAGTAAACTGTACCCTTTATTGTTGTTATTTATTGGTATCATAGTCGTTAGGATTGCTCTGGTTCTCCTCTCTTCCAGACACAGTAATATTGCACTTATTGTACTCTTGAAGTTAGGCATGGCCACATATCTCACTTTTACCAATAAAATGGGAAGAGATTGTTGTGTATCGTTTCCCAGGAAAAGCTCTAAGAGGCAGAGGCACATTCCCTCACCCCTGCTGTGGTGATGATGGAACCATGTGTTAAAATAGAACATCTGTCACTTCAGGTCCCTAAATGACTATAATAAGCAGAAACTAGAGTTGTGCAACCATCACTACAATCTAGTTTTAAAACATGTCTACCACCCCAAAAATATTCATTTTGCCCATTTCTAATCAGCCACTCTTCCCATTCTCAACCCCAGGCAATGTTATCTGTCTCTGCAGATTTGTCTTTTCTTGTCATTTTTTATAAATGGACTCCTACAATATATAGTCTTTTGATCTGGCTTGTTTCACTCATCACAGTGTTTTTGAGGTCCATCCATGTTGTACCACATGTTGGTAGTTCTTCCCTTTGTACTGCTGAATAGTACTCCATTGTATGAATTTACCATATTTTGCTTTATCCTTTTACCAGTTGACACACATTTGAATTATTTCCAATTTTGGGCTCTTATGAGAAGGCTGCTGTGAAAATTTGTATACACGCCTTTGTGTAGATACTTGTTTTAATTTTTCTTGGCTAGACCCCTAGAAGTGGAATTGCTGTGTTGTATGATACATTTATGTTTAACTTTTTAAGATAACATGTGAGCAATGCATGAGGGTTTCAACTTCTCCACATCCTCATCAATACTTGATATTGTCTATCTTATTTAAATTGAAGGTTAAGTTATTTAACTTTCTGCCACGACTTAACTGTAATATTTACAATCTAGCAAAACCTAATCCCCAGTCAAATGTATGATTATCCTACCTCTTAGGAGATTCCTTACAAACTCTCTCATCTTTTGCTAACAGAACTTAGAGTCCCGCTTCTCTCTCTCTCTCTCCTTTACTCCATAAATGCTGAATGAATGTCATCTTGTTTTTTGGTTATGTTTCTATTTATATGAAGAATCAAAGAACTATCGTCTCCAGTGGGAGTGAAGTGGTTTCTCATTGTGGTTTCATTTTTTTTTTCCGTAATGGCTAATGATGTTGAACATCTTTTCATGTACTTATAGCTAGCCATTCTTGTATCTTTGGTAAAGCATACATTCAAATCTTTTACCCATTTTTTTTAACTGGACTGTTTGTCTTCTTATTAGCAAGTTATAAGTTCTTTACATATCCTGGATTCGAAGTCCTTTACCAGATACATGATTTGCAAATATTCACTCCCATTCTATGGCTTGTCTTTTCATTTTCTTAATGGTCTCTCTCTTTTTTTTTAAAGATTTTATTTATTTATTTGACAGAGAGACAGCCAGCGAGAGAGGGAACACAAGCAAGGGGAGTGGGAGAGGAAGAAGCAGGCTTCCCGCGGAGGAGGCTGATGTGGGGCTCGATCCCAGAACTCCGGGATCACGCCCTGAGCCAAAGGCAGACGCTTACGACTGAGCCACCCAGGCACCCCCTTAATGGTGTCTTTTGAAGCTCAAAATTTTTGTTAAATCCAATTTATCTTTTTTTAAATGCCATATGCTTTAGATGTTATATCTTAGAACTTTTTGCCTGACCCAAGATCACATTTTCTATTATTTTTTTTCTAGAAGTTTTGTAGGTTAGCTTTTACATAGTTAATGATTCATTTAAGTCAATTTTTGTGTACATATGACGTATGGGCCTATATTCACCTTTTTGCATATGCATACTCAATTGGAGGAAATAAAATTTTATTGTATTAAGTCACTGCGATTTGGAATTGTCTGCCATCCAGCGTATTTTATGTGTATCACATATTCTGACTGATACAACCTAGATATGTTAATATGGAACAGAACCCAGTAATAGCATTAAACTCTCTATCATAATCAGAACCAAAAATGGAAAATACGAAAATTTGAGCAGAATGTTCAAAACATTAGGTAATTCTCAATATTTAACATTGAAAAGTTACAGGGAATGTTTTAAAATACTTTATTTATAAACCTAAAAGCTCCCTATTATTAGCTATTACTCTGTCATGGAAAAGGGCTAGAAGACCTTTAACATTGTTCATTGTGCACAGATAGAATTGCAAATCATCAGACAAGTCAGAGAGGTCAAAGAAAGACATTCTGTGTCCTTGTAGTTTGCTTTCATAAGTCTAGAAAGGGAAATAGAACTGAAACAGCAAAAGGAAATGAATGTTTCCATAATAATCAAATCAAAAGGATTAGTTAAAATCCCTTTTCTTTTTTATCAAAAGCTTATATATCCATATATAATAAGAACACCAATTTTAAAACCCAGCTATTTGCAGTAAAAAGTATATACAGTTGACCCTTAAACAATACATAGGTTAGGGACACTGACCCCACCCCCACCCTGCACAGTGAAAAATCCATTGTATAACTTTGACTCCAAAAAACTTAACTACTGTGTTAGCTTTGGCAGCACATATACCAAAACACTTAACTACTAACAGCTTACTGCTAACTGGAACCCTTACCAATAACATAAACAGTTGATTAACACATATTTTATATGTTATGTGTAGTATATACTGTATTGTTACAATAAAGTAAGCTAGAGAAAATAAAATTAAGAAAATCATTAGGGGCATCTGGGTAGCTCTGTCAGTTAAGCTTCTACCTTTGGCTCAGGTCATGATCTCCAGGTCCTGGGATCAAGCCCCCTGTGGCACTTCCAGCTCAGCAGGGAGTCCCCTTCTCTCTCTCTCCCTCTGCCCCTTCCCACTTGTTCTCTCTCTTTCTCTCTCTCTCTCTCTCTCAAATAAATAAAATCTTTTTTAAGAAATCATAAGAGATGGGGCACCTGAGTAGCTCAGTGGGTTAAACTTCCAACTCCTGTCTCGACTCAGGTCATGATCTCAGGGTTGTGAGATCCATGGTCAGTGGGGAGTGTGCTCAAATTTCTCTCTCCCTCTCCCTCTCCCCCTGCCCCTACCCCCACCATCCATTCTGTCTCTTTCTTTCTCAAATAAATAAAAAGGAAAAATCATAAGACAGATACATTTAAAGTGCTTTGTTGTATTTATTTTAAAAATCTGCCTATCAGTGATTCTGTACAGCTCAAACCCATGTGTTCAAGGGTCAAATGTATAGAAAATTTAGACCCCCCCATATAACACACCTTAAAATATAGTGTACCCATTATCAATTCATTGCCTGTCATTTCCAAATTCACTCTTGATTACTTGCTTTGTGAAAATGGATATGGGCCCTTTAAATATTTTTCCTTTACCGGCTGGCAGACCATTAAGCTTTGTCAGAGAAGAGTGCTGAAGAGACCATACGTTATAAAGCAGTTTTCCCTTCTGGTTCTAAAGTGCATTCCCAGGGGTGCCTGGGTGGCTCAGCCTGGTAAGTGTCTATCTTTGGATCAGGTCTTTGATTCCAGGGTCCTGGGATTGAGCCCCGCATTGGGCTCTCTGCTCAGTGAGGAGCCTGCTTCTCCCTCTCCCTCTGCTCCTCCCTGCCCCGCTCATGCTCTCTCAAATAAATAAATAAAAGTCTTTAAAAAAAAATAAGGTGCACCCTCAGCAGCCTCCTGTGGTATGAACAGCTTCCCCAGAGCTGGGAGCCTATAGTACATGTCCCTTCCTCAGGCTTGTCAAATCATCTTTGCTCTACCCCAACCCTAGAAGAATTTGCATGTGCTACCATCAAGTGATATTCGTGTGGTCTTGGCAGTCAGAAATTTAAGGTGAGTGATTGAGAAGTGTGTGTGCAGTCAAAACAAATCACTCAAGAGTCATAAGAGCTAGGCTCCAATTCCCGTTTCCATATCCCTGCTTATAACACAAGCTTTGGAAGATTAAATCACCAAAATTTGGGGGAGGGGAGATGAAAGAGAGAGACAGATTGAGAGAGAGAGAGAGAGAATTATATCCAATAGTAAGAAAGATACACTATCTTATCTATCTTTACACTGCTATTTTGCCCACTGAACTTTCAAGGATGTGGACAAGGTAAGTGAGAGGGAGAGAAAAACTAGGAATCCCAGAGGACTGAAGACCTCAGTTGCTAGCCAGCCTTTGTCACTTTATTAGCTGAGTGATCTTAAGCAATCACTGAACTCTCACAGTGTGACTTTTTTTGTGGGCTCAATAGGAAGGCAAAAAATATCAACATTAAATCTTATCACACAGAATAAATGAAATAGTATGTGTAAAAGTGCTTTTTTCTCTCTCTTTTTAATAATAATATTTTTTATTATATTATGTTAGTCACCATACAGTATATCCCTAGTTTTTTATGTAAAGGTCCATGATTCATTACTTGCATATAACACCCGCTTTTTTTTTTCCCTCTTAGCAGCAATTATTACATGTTTGACTCCCCTGATTTAACTTCAAGCTCTTTGAAGGTTGGAGGGCATTATTCTTCTTTATTTCCCTATTCCTGGAAACATCTGGACCACAGAGTAACCCTTACAATTAATACATTTAAAAACGGATATTTATTAAACAATGTCAAGCATGTTGCTCTATATGTGGAGAACTATTCTGTATATTGTTCAGGACAGGACACAAGAAGCAATACTACATATCCGCAAAGTAGGCTGGAAGGTTCAGGGTCTAGAGATAGTGATATTAATAAGTAAGTAAGGTACAAATCTATAAAAATGTGAGAAGGTGTGATATATCCTAGTAACGAGAACAAATTAAGTGGAACCTAGTGTGAAGGATATAAACAAGGATAGAAAAATGGATGGGTCTTATTGTTAGAGACCACATATGACAAGTGGTAAATTGGTCAAGACTTTTTTGATTGCAAGGGTCATGTCTGCAACCTGAACAAGCCTTGGAAGGGCAGAAGCCCTTGTCTTGGTCTTGCCTGGAAACAGAAACTAGAAAGATATCAGGATTTTCCACCTCAATCTCTCTCAGTCTCTCCCTTTCCCCCTTCTCTCTCTCCTTCTCTCTCTCTGTCTGTCTCTCTCTCTCTCTGTCTCTCTCCTGTTTCTGCTCCTTTTGGAATGGTGTTTTCATTTTCTTCTTCTGCAGATGGACTTATCTGTTTAGTAGGAAAGGAAACAGGGCACTCAGCAAGGCTACATATTACTATAGTACCCAGTTAAGAAAAGGGAATTTTCTCCCTTTATCTTTTTTCCCCATCCCTATTCCCCACCTTTAGAGTTCTAGGAAGGCAGGAAGGCATGAAAGCAGGAAT
>NW_024423564.1:27463085-27471601 GCF_017311325.1 Ursus maritimus
ATGCAAGAATGAAAGAAAGAAAGAAAGAAAGAAAGAAAGAAAGAGAAAAAAAGAAAGAAGAAAGAGAAAGAAAGAGAGAGAGAAAGGAAGAAAGAGGAAGAAAGAATGAAAGGAAGGAAGGAAGGAAGGAAGGAAGGAAGGAAGGAAGGAGAGAGAAAAGATTAGGAAATAAGGAAATCCCAGGGAAGTATTCCAATGCACTAGGCTTGAGTCACATCCCAACCTGGACCAGATGTTACAGACAAGAAGATGAGCTATTACGTTCAGCAAAAATTGGATCAATGCCCATCCCTGCAGCCAAAGAAGTGGAGTTTTCTATCAGCTGCCACCACAAGAAGCACATAATTGGAGTGGAAGAGAAGGTATTTCCTCAAAAAAGGGGTTGCTATTCTGAGCTGCCGAAATACATTAAGTCTACTAATATACAGTGAAGTTTGTACTTCCATTATAATAGCAGTAATAATAATGTTAATAATAATACATTTATTGAATGTTTACCCTTTACCAAGATGTATGAGAAGACTTTACAAATGTTATTTAATTTAATTTTCCTAACTACCCTAAGAAAA
The DNA here is from genome assembly GCF_017311325.1 of Ursus maritimus. Classification (NCBI taxonomy): domain Eukaryota; kingdom Metazoa; phylum Chordata; class Mammalia; order Carnivora; family Ursidae; genus Ursus; species Ursus maritimus. The sequence goes on from NW_024423564.1 coordinate 27,463,655, forward strand.
AGATATTAATTCCTATTTTACAGATCAAGCAACAAAGACACAGAGAAGATAAACAAATTATCCAAAGTCACACACAGTAAGAGCAGATTTAAATCCAGTGTTGCTTGACTTTGGAACCACTCTTTAAGCACTATCCTATATAGAAACAGAAGAACCGGGGCGCCTGGGTAGCGCAGTCGTTAGGCGTCTGCCTTTGGCTCAGGGCGTGATCCCAGTTTTGAGGGATCGAGTCCCACATCGGGCTCCTCCGCTGGGAGCCTGCTTCTTTCTCTCCCACTCCCCCCTGCTTGTGTTCCGTCTCTCGCTGGCTGTCTATCTCTGTCAAATAAATAAATAAATAAATAAATAAATCTTAAAAAAAAAAAAAAGAAAGAAAGAAACAGAAGAACCATCAGAGGCTTTAAGACAGAGCCATCCTTCAGAAATATCTCTCTAGTGTGGTGTAGAAATTATATTCAAGACGGGAAGTACTGCAAATAAAGAGGTCACTGCAACTGTCCAGTTGAGTAATGGACAGAGAAAAAGAAGGCATTCCCAAGACAGAAGGAGATACCAACAAAAGTTGGCAGTCATTGGAAGAGATATGTGAAAGAGTGAATTGATTTAAAAATAATCTTTGAGGTTTGTGGCTTGAGTGAAATGAGAGATGATGACTGTGTTTCTTTGTTTCTTCTTCCCTCACTCCTTTCTTCCCTCAACTTCTTAACATAAATTGGCTGATGTTGAAATTAACCAAGACAAATAATAAAGTATGTGGAACAATTTAAAGGAAAAACTAATGAAATAGGTTCTGAAGAAGTTGAATTTAAGTTGTTCATGGAATATTAAAATGAGAATGTCCAGTGGACAGCTGGAAATGCATCTGGAGCTCAAGAAAGGAGTGGGCTGGTATTAGATGGATAACTACACACCTAATCAACCCTTAGTACTCCAATTCAATCTTCTTCATTAGTATTCTTCCCTGACTCTCCTATCCCAGGAATAAGAGGTTGGCACAATTAGTAATTATAATTGAAGCAGGATAAAATCTTAGGTAATCAAATTTAATTTCACAAAATTTGCATATTAAACTGGAGTATCCGCAGGATTGCTGATAGGAAGACAAAAATGAACAAATAGTGTTTATGGATTTTGCTTCATCATTGTTATCAGTTAATAATAAATGTTGAGTTGGGGTACCTGGCTGGCTTAGTTGGTAGAGTGTGTGGTTCTTGATCTTAGGGTTGTAAGTTTGAGCCCCATATTGAGTGTAGAGATTACTTAAAAACAAAATCTTTACAATAATAATATTAATAATAAATATAGAGTTTATGGTTATCTCTAAGTGGTAAGATTTTTTCTTCTTTGTGCCTGTCCTTATTTCCCTATTTTCCTGCTCTTCAAATAATTAAAATGTTATTTAAAACTCATACAGTAGGGGCGCCTGGGTGGCACAGCGGTTAAGCGTCTGCCTTCGGCTCAGGGCGTGATCCCGGCGTTCCGGGATCGAGTCCCACATCAGGCTCTTCCGCTATGAGCCTGCCTCTTCCTCTCCCACTCCCCCTGCTTGTGTTCCCTCTCTCTCTGGCTGTCTCTATCTCTGTGAAATAAATAAATAAAATCTTAAAAAAAAAAAATAAAACTCATACAGTGCAGCACTATAGAGTTTTGGTCATGTGATCCATGAGAAAATGTAGATGCTGCCAGAGGCATTTGTAAGCTCCAAGGCTGTCAAAACCTGGGCTCCTTGGGGAGCTCTCCAGGGTACTGGACCGCCTCTCCTGAAATTCCAACCAGTGAACCAGATCTTTGTGTTTCTCTTCTGATTTATTTGCCCTTGGTCTACATTGAATGCTGCTCTTCTGATTAACTGGCCGTCTTAACTATGTCTTAACTAGCAACTTAGTTATCTAAGTAGGTTCCCAAAAGGCTTTAACTGTTAATTGTATGCTGATGCCTACAAAATCTATAGGGCCAGTAATTTTCTTCCCACCCAAATTCACCTGTTCCATTTCTACTACCATTAGCCTTCACTAATTTGTTTGACAAATACTGTTGAGTATAAACAGATATCGTAAATTGCAAAGTTATAAAACTTCCAGAAGATAACATAGGAGAAAATCTATGTGGCTTAGGTTTAGCAATTCATTTTTAGATTCAACACTAAAACCATGTTTCATGAATTAAAAACACTGATAAGTTGAACTTTATGAAAAACATTTTTGCTTTGTGAACACCATTTAGATAATGAAAAGAATGCCAAGGATTGGGAGAAACTATTTGCAAAAATACATATCCAGAATTCAGTAAACTTGCAGGATAGAAAATTAATATACAGAAATCTATTCCTTTTCTATACATCAATAATGAAGTAGCAGAAAGATAAATTAAGAAAACAATCTCATTTACTATTGCACCAAAAAGATAAAATACCTAGGAATAAACTTAACCAAAGGGGTGAAAGATCCTATACTCTGAAAATATAAAACACTGATGAAAGAAATTGAAGATAACACAAACAAATGGAAAGATGTATTATGCTCCTGGATTGGAAGAATTAATATTATTAAAACATCCATACTACCCAAAGCAACATATGAAGTCAATGTAATCCCTATCAATATACTAACAGCACTTTTCACCAAACTAGAACAAATAACTATAAAATTTGTATGGAACCATGAAAGACCTCAAACAGCCAAAGCAATCTTGAGAAAGAAGAACAAAACTAGAGGTATCACAATCCCAGATTTCAAGATATACTACAAAGCCATAGTAATCAAAACAGTATGGTACCAGCACAAAAATAGACACATAGATCAACAGAACAGGATAGAAATCCCAAAAATAAACCCATGTATATATGGTCAATTAATCTATGACAAAAGAGGCAAAAACATACAATGCAGAAAAGACAGTTTCTTCAGTAAATAGTATTGCAAAAACTGGGCAGCTACATTCAAAGAAATGAAACTGGACCACTTTCTTACACCATATACAAAAATAAACTCAAAATGGATTAAAGACCTAAATGTGAAACCTGAAACTATAAAACTCCTAAAAGAAAATAGGCAGTAATCTCCTGGACATTAGTCTTAGCAATGTATTCATGGATATGTCTCCCCAGGTAAGGGAAAGGAAAGCAAAAATAAGCTAGTGGGGCTTCACCAAAATAAGAAGTTTTTGCATAGGCAAGGTAACCATCCACCAAATGAAAAAACAACCTATTGAATGGGAAAAAAAAATCACAAATGGTATATCTGATAAGGGGTTAATATCCACAAAATATAAAGAACTTATGTAACTCGACACCAAAAAAACCAAATGATCTTATTAAAAATGGACAGAGGACCTGAATAGACATGTTTCCAAGGAAGTCATACAGATGACCAACAGATACATGAAAAGATGCTCAACATTGCTAATCATCAGGGAAATGCAAATCAAAACCATAAGATAACACCTCACACCAGTCAGAATGGCTGGTAACAAAAGACAAGAAATAACAAGTGCTGACAAGGATGTGGAAAAAGAGAACCCGCATGCATTGTTGGTAGGAATGTAAATTGGTACAGCCTATGTGGAAAACAGTATGGAGTTTCCTCAAAAAAATAAAAATAGGTATACCATATGATCTAGTAATTCCACCACTGGATATTTACCTAAAGAAAATGAAACACTAATTCAAAAAGATTTATGTTTACTGCAGCATTTACAATATTTACAATAGTCAAGATATGGAAGCAACCTAAGTGTTTATTGACAGGTGAATGGGTAAAGAAGATGTGATATAGACACATATGCTTGTGTGTACCTGCACTGGAATATTACTCAGCCATAAAAAAGAATGAGATTGTGCCATTTTTGACAGCATGGGTGGTCTTAGAGGGTATTAAGGCAAGGGAAATAAGTCAGACACAGAAAGGCAAATACCATATGATTTCACTTACATGTGGAATCTACAACAAACAAAACAAGCAAAAACAGAAACAGACTCATAAATATGGAGAACAAACTGGTGGTTGCCAGAGGGGAGGTGTGTGGGGGGATGGGTAAGATATGTGAAGGGGATTAAGAGATACAAACATCCAATTGTATTATAAATAAGTCACAGAGGCAAAAAGTACAACATAAAAGATATAGTGAATATTGTAATGTTGTATAGTGACATATGATAACTACCCTTATCATGGTAAGCACTGCGTAATGTATAGAATTGTTGAATCACTATATTGTGCACCTGAAGCTAATATAAAATTGTATCTCAACTACACCTAAATAATAAAATCTTTTAAAAACTTTAATTATGAAATTTAGAAATATATAAATCTTATAAATAGATATTGTCCATTATGTCTAAAAATGTTTCTCCTCTATAATCCCTGTACTTTCCCTTTACTTTTTTTTAAGATTTCTTTTTTTATTCGATAGAGATAGAGACAGCCAGCGAGAGAGGGAACACAAGCAGGGGGAGTGGGAGAGGAAGAAGCAGGCTCCCAGCGGAGGAGCCTGATGTGGGACTCGATCCCAGAACGCCGGGATCACGCCCTGAGCCGAAGGCAGACGCCCAACCGCTGTGCCACCCAGGTGCCCCTCCCTTTACTCTCTTTTTAAGCTGGTGGAAAGTGTTACGATTATTGAGGAACAGTTTATCAAACTTTCTAAAACGAGTTTTCAAAAAATCTTTTGTAGTTGCAATTTCCTTGTTTGGTACCTATTTTGTCTTGGCTGCTATTAAAATTTCTAAAACATTATAAACTTTAAATTTAGATCTCCCACATTACATGCTCACATTTCTTAGGTTCTCTATAATCCCAAGAAGTTCTGGTTTTAAAATGTTCAGTTTTGTTTTTGAATCTTCAGACCCTGAAAAATTTTTAAATAGGCTATACTATATTATGATTTAAAAGAAATAGTAGAATATAAATGGGAAGGGAGGCCATGGATATCAGTCAATAGTCATAGTTGATAAATTTTGGGAAGTCTAGGTCTAACTTTTTTAAAATTGAAGTCAGTAGTCTCAATTGATTTTATTGAGAATATTTTGGTAAGCGAATGATGATAATGTCTACCTAGATCTCCTTCTTACTTTCTCAAGCTTTCACTTTGATATGTATGTAGTGAACTCAGTGTGGTTGATAAGTATATTAGATTTCACAATAATGTGAAAATTACAGGGCTGAATTTTGTTTTAGAGCACCAATTATTGTGGTATTTACTTCTGTTTGAATCAACTATAGTGTCTAATGTCAAAACAATACATTGGATCCAGTAGCTCTTAGGGTGAAAATTATCCATGTGCAGATGGTGGCAAGAGTGACCAATTAAACTCTGGATGTATAAATACCATAAGTATATATTCAGAGTTGTGAATGGAATAAGGATTCTCACAGTATTAATGCACTTTCAACAAGCTGTGCAAATAAAGAGTGTAACACAATCTGTTCTATACATTTTCACAATCTTAATTGGTGTAACACGAGAAACAGTTTCTTAAGGGTAGAAACCCTCAACTGCTTTTAGGTCACAAAAGTCCATCAGTTTACAGTTAGAGCTTCTATCCATCCAGAATATTTGGTACTCTTATGGATAATAGCCTCACTGTTTAAGTTAATAGATTTTGTATACTTGGAAGTAAAGTGCTTTTAAGTCATGACATGATGTTAGTTTTGGCCTTAAAATTAAGCCTTTTATTAAAAAGGTCTTTTGGCCTTTTATTTCTAAGGACTTCTGTAAAAGGGCTCTGTTGTTAACAGATAACATATTTCCATTGTAATGTAACATTTGATCTTTCTCCTGTATCTTCACAAAAACAACAACAACAAAAAGTTTTTGTACCAGCCAACAGTTGTCTCTAACACATATTTTTTCCAATTACAAAGTGTTGGTGTTATTTCTGGAAAAGTACAAAGCATAAAATAAAATCAAAATCGTTCATAATCCACAGACATAAACACCATTAACACTTTGGTATCCATAATCCCATATAAAATACTTCTTTTAAAAGAAAGAAATATGGCATTCCTGGTTCATTTCAATTGGAATAGGAAATGCCAGAGGTATGGTTAGATTTGTGAATATTTTCTTTTCTGATACCTATGGTGGAGATAATAATGAATAGCTATATTTTGATGACAGAATGGGATATAACTGTAATTCCCATTCCGAAGAAAATTTCAAAAAAAAATGTTTACATAGGACTAATTATAAAATATCACCATAAAGAAGAATAAGACATGAATAAACTTGTTGTCGAGATGTATCTTTAAAGGGAAGAAGAATATCAAGAAGACGATAAAAAACCCATAGATTTATACAACATAAAGAGTGAACCCTAATGTAAACTGTGGACTTTAGTAAATAATAATGTATCAATGTTGGTTCATCAGTTTCAACAAATGTACCACACCAATGCATGATGCTAATAGGGGACCTTAAGGGGTTGGGGAAAGGAGTTTATGGAAATTCTCTGTACTTTCTACTCAGTCTTTTGTAAGCTTAAAACCGCTCAAAAAATAAAGTCCACTGGGTTTTTTTTTTCTAATGAAAAAAGAAGTAAAATAAAATAATAAGAATCTGCAAACCTCAATACTTTTCTGAAGGATTTTTCACCTACACGTTTGCTGATTCTTCTTCGTCGGCTGAGCCCTTAACTAGTAACCATGACACCCCTTCCTCAGTCCTCTTCCTTTTTATTCTCCAGTCTACTCTTCCTAAACTAGTTCATCTGCTTCCATGCCTTCAACTGCTACTTACCGCCTATCACTTATCACTTAGAGCCTTCCTGTCTTCCACCGAAAGTATACACTCTCCCTGTGTTCCCATCTTGACTCTACCTCTACCACTTCCTGTCCTACTTCCACTTTCCATTTCGGGCACATCGGATGAATAAGCTGTCTTTTTACTTACCAATCTGCCTGAATGCCCTTGCCCTTCCTTTCATCTTTCCCTANCTTATTCGTTCTTTAAGCAAATGTCCTAGAGCAAATGTCACTAGTTTTGTGAAGCTACTCCTGACTCAGGTGTTGCATTAAGTCAGCATTTGCTTATAATCACAATCGGGGCTTTAAAAAAGGATAAAAAAATCACACAGTCTGGTTTATACTGTCATTAGTTGTATATTTTGCTTACTTCCTTCACTAATCCGTGACATCCTGGGAGGTAGGGTGTATGTATTACTCAATTTTGCATTGTGCTGTTACTAGGTACTAGGTCGTCCTGTTACTATGGTACTAGGAGCATAGACGGTAATAACGATTTTGGTTCATGACAATCAGGCTTGAGCCTGACTTGAACTTTTTGTTAAGATACTCCTCTGCTTTCACAAAATACCTGTTGAACTGAGTGAAAACATCGATGGGGTTTGTTGTCTGCAAGAAACAGTCCTGAAATATAAAAATTAATATTTTCATGTTAATAGGCTTTTAGTGTATCCCTTTCTAGGTCATTAAGAAGCACCCACTTTAAAATAAAATAGAAAATAGTTTATAAAATAGAGAAATATACTTTTATTTATTTTTTTATTTTTATTTTTTTAATAATGATTTTTTATTATATTATGTTAGTCACCATACAGTACATCCCCGGTTTTCGATGTAAGGCTCAATGATTCATTAGTTGTGTATAACACCCAGTGCACCATGCAATATGTGCCCTCCTTACTACCCATCACCGGTCTATCCCATTCCCCCACCCCCCTCCCCTCTGTAGCCCTCAGTTTGTTTCTCATAGTCCATAGTCTCTCATGTTTCATCCCCCCTTCTGATTATCCCCCCTTTCTTTATCCCTTTCTTCCCCTACTGATCATTCTAGTTCTTATGTTCCATAGATGAGAGAAATCATATGATAGTTGTCTTTCTCTGTTTGACTTATTTCACTAAGCATTATCTCCTCCAGTGCCGTCCATGTTGTAGCAAATGTTGAGAACTCATTCTTTCTGATTGCTGAGTAATATTCCATTGTATATAT
>NW_024423564.1:27471626-27491922 GCF_017311325.1 Ursus maritimus
TGAGATCATGACCTTGAGCCAAAGACAGGCGCTAACCTTAACTGGGAACCCAGTTGTCCCTGGGGTAGAGTTTCAACATGTATGATTTTTGCAGGTGACAATTTAGTCCATAGTGGCATATAAGAAAAAATGTTAACTACCCTACAATGTCTACTCAGGTAATGTAAAATGGAAAACCTAAGTTACTTGACTATACTATTCAAACAGAAAATGGGAGTCATAACCCATTCCATCATCCTCTCCCCTATGAAAGGATCCCTGGTCGAGGCTCTGTTGATGGATTTGATGCCTGTGGATCAGGCTTCATCAAGCCTCAGAAAATGGTGCTGAAGGTTGAGCAGGAAAGGCAAACCCATAGTTGGAATAAATATTAGTTGAGGATAGAGGATGAACCACTGAGCTCTTCCAAGGGTAGAAAAGACACTAAGCTGAGTTCTTTTGAAGAACAGTTCCACAGTGGACCCCCATTGTTGGTCTGTGTTGCTGACATTGGGAGGCAGCAATGCCAGCTGGACTGGTCCTAGCAAGTGGAAATTCGGTGTGCTCTGGGCTGGCCAAGGTAGCTTCCATCTCGGCCGTGGATAGCCACCCTGTTCACCCTCCCATCATGTCTCTTCCAGGACTGACAATGGCAATGGCTGGCTAACAACAAGCTGAGAAATTTTGTTTACTCTGTTCAGCGCTTCTGTGGATGCTTCCAGCAGGGCATTAACAGAGGATATAAAAGTCCTCACACTCAGTGTCTCCCTCTATGACCGCTTCACATGCCTGTTGCTTGCCTCAATCGCCAGTCCTTTCTTTCTATATTCCTGACCAGTCGGACAGGCCATGGGCCACTGCCGGGGTTCTATATTCTTACGAATAGATCATTTCTCCTCACACACCACCCCGTGGCGGCGTGGCCTGATTGCAGAAGTTTTGAAGAAAATAAGCATGTTCCTTCCCTTTGATTCTCTTTTGAAATCCTACCCTCCTCGGAGAACATACATTCTAGGCTGTTCCCATGCCATGAATTTTGCAGGGATAGGTCTAGGCTCACCCAGTACTGCCTTAGTGGCTGGGGCAGTCTCCGTCCAGTTCTATTGTTAAACCACATGCCCCCAACTAGCCTTTATCAGAAATCAAGGTGATATTTTTGATCTCCAACTTGCCCAATTCTAGCATCTTTTTCTGCTTAGCCCCAAGCTCTAGAACGTTACACAGGATACAACTGAAACCCCAACAGAAAGTACAAAGCTGGGGCTTTGCAAGCAAATGGGCAGTGCTGCCCTACTCTAAAAAGTCTGTCAGAGAGGCAGGCAATTTCCCCGGGTCTAGGAATTACAGGAGATATTTAAGGTCATGGAGGACACAGGGGCTGAAGGAGCTCCAAAGAGACTATTCCTTTTGATAGCGGGCACGGGTGAGACGGATGCAGGGGCAGTCCCGGCTCACCTTGTCTCCTCAGCCCCGTGTGCGGCTTCCTTCCCAGGAGGCTGAAGTGATAGCGCCGAGGACAGTCTCCTACAGCAACCCAGATTCTTTGGTCCCATAGTTCATTTGGAGCATATTATGGAGATAATAGCAAAGTCAGAGAATGAAATATTCTAATTATCATTAAATAAGTATTTCTTTAGCATTTTTGATTGATTGATTAAAAAATTCTTCCTCCACATTTAAATCTCCTTACAATATATGCTTGCTCTACTGCATTTGAGGTATACTAGGCAGAGAGAGAGAGAGGGAGTAGAGAGGGAGGAGAGAGAGAGAAATAAGCAGTTAAGCTTCTCACATTTCTTAACAAGTATTTCCTTTAGTGACTACATGCTGGTGTGAATAAATAACTTTTTCAAAGCAATGTCGAAACACTTTGCTCAAAGTAGCGAATTTTAGAAGGAAGAAGTTCGCATTAAGTGTGGAGAACCAGAGCACTTGATTTCACCTCAAAATGTAAGCAACTTATGTTTTCATTCTAGCTAAAAGAAACAGAATGTGTTTGAGGTTCGCTGTCTTAGTTTTCCCAGCCTCAACGAGTTTCCCCACATCTGGCATTTTGGTTTGGCCACCTGACCGGAGTATCATAAAACTGAAAACAGATGTCTGGGCTCCTAGAAAGCAGAAGTAAGTGTAGATCAATCAGAGAAGCAATGGGAACATCATAGGGTGAAGCATGTGTTTAACCGCAAGGTGCCAGATCTGATCGGGGATACTGCTGACTATGAGAAACCACAAATGAGTAGGTGGGGAAGGAGGACAGGCGGAGGGAGAAAGAGATGGAGGTAAGAGATAGGAACGTCGGACACAGATCATCCAGTGTACTTTGGCTGGATGCGGTGCGCCTGTGGTTTTCCCTCTCACTTCCTGTACTACGCAACGTTTGACACCTGCAAGCACGCACGTCTTTCGTAGGAGGCCAAATACCATGGCAGTTAAAAGCCAGGCTTTGGGGTCAGAAATCTGATGTCAAGGCTCAGCTCCATTATTTACCACCGTGTGACCATTAATTAACTGAACAATAACAGCTCTGACTTTTAGTTCTCTTGATCTGTGAAATAGAGTAGTAGGGATTCTTTCTCATAGAAAGGTGTGGTGGAGATCATGGGGAGATAAATGTTATAGAGTTCTCAGCACAATGACTGGCACAGAGTGAGTCCCAGAAGTTAGCTATGGTATTAATAACCTGGGTCAGTAGTCCTCCCACTGAGCTCTGGTAAGACCTGCCTGTGTGTTGTGTGACGATCCCACCTTCACCCTAGCCATCCTATTTTCATCTACTTTTATATATTCTGTAAATATCTGAGACTCGAGGAAGTTATGCTTAAAAACCCCTTTAAAGTCATCATCTGGGGAACGCCTCTGGCTGGCTCAGTCAGAAGAGCACATGACTGTTGGGGGCGCCTGGGTGGCCTCAGTTGGTTACATGTCTGATTTGGCTCGGTCATGATCTCAGGGTCCTGGGATCGGAGCCCTGCATGGGACTCCCTGCTCAGCTGGGAGGCTACTTCTCCTTCTCCCTCTACCCCTCTCCCGCTTGTGGTTCTCTCTCTGTCAAATAAATAAAAATCTTTAAAAAAATAATAACAGCTGTAAATGTATTATTTTAAAAGGTTAGGTTGGTGCATCTTTTCATGCACTGAGTATTCTTAATGTAGAAGAAGGTCGCAGGTGTGCCTCTGATTGTTCTGTACTCTTGAACAATGCCATGAAAATTGGTCTGGGATTGTGTGTTTCTCCTACCTCCGCCTCCCTTAACCAAAAAGGTAGTATATCAGCCATCTGCACAGGGATAAAATTTACACTTGCATCATGCAGTTTCTTTAAAAGTATGTTGTTTTTGATAGACGGGGCTCGTGACACGGAAAGGCAACATAAGTTAAAAGGGCAGAAATCTAGAAAATAATGAATTCAATTAGAATTTATTTAACAAGATGAAAACAAAGGTTGTTATTTTTTAGCAGAAGTATGTTTTTGACCCGATATATAGAGGAATTTGGAAATCTTTAATCTAGAAACTAAGTAAGTAAAATCTTTACTTTATTTGGTCAGAGAATATTATATATGAAGAACACCACGTGCATTACAAATACAATGCTCTGGGAATTAATCTTCAGAGCACTCAGAGCTTCTTTTCCAATTCTAAAAGTCTTCACTTGAAAGCCTCTTACTTGAACCCAAACCAAAGTACTCTCATTGCCTCTTTTCTAAATGTTCAGAAAAATCACCAGTTCAGACATTGTATAATGGAAGGACGATCATTTGCCTACTCTATATAACATGATTCAAATTGCTTAGTTTTTAAAACTGATTTTTAAAATTGTATAGTATAAATAACAGTAAGGATGAGCCACTTTTTCGTAGACACCCTATAGTTTATAGTTCTTAATCTAAACTTAAAATTTTCTATTTCTTTATGGCTCAAAAACCCTAAAGCCCCATACGCGCAGACTACACAGTGAGTTGGGTTGACTCTCCCACAGACTTTGAGTGTGAGCGAATAATACAGGAGTCCCAGCCATTATCATCTTCCTCCTGAGTTATTTTGGAAAATTTTTTGATATATTTTGGTTGCAGTGTTGGTGGTAGATACAATATGGATCACCTCTACTTCTATTTACTTATTTATTACTAGACCTCAACTACAGTCTTCTTTTTTCCCCTTCCACCTCTTGCCATAGTAATCACTGTAGGTAGTCACGCACTTTTTATTAGTGTATTAGAAATCTACAAATCGGTTTTGTACTTTTTATACTGTTGGATACTTTTACTAGGGTATTAAATATGTTTAGTCTTACTAGAAAATTTAAAAAAAAATCTTTAAAGCACTGAAATATAATGTTAGTAAAATTAAATTGAATGTAATGTCACTATTTAAAAATTTTGAATTACTAGCAAACCATAAAAGAGACTTTTTAACAATAGAGAACAAACTGAAGCGCGTGATGAGGGGAGGTGGATTGGGGATGAGCTAAATGGGTGATGAGTATTAAGGAGGGCCCTGTTATGATAAGCCTGGTATATGTAAGGTTGATGTCCTAAATTCTTACTCCTAATAATATTCACTATATGTTTTTAAAGATTCATTTATTTATTGAGAAACACAAGTGAGCACAAGCAGAGGAGGGGCAAAGGAGGGATCTCAGGACCCTGGGATCATGACCTGGAAGCTGAAGGCAGACACTTACTAGACAGTAACTAGAATTTAAATAAAAATTTTGAAAATAAACAAAATAAATTTTTGAAGTAGGCTCCATACCCAGTGCGGAGCCCAACATGGGACTTGAACTCACAGCCCTGAGCTGCAAATCAAGGGTAGGATATCTTAACCAACTGAGCCACCCAGGCACCCCAAATTTTGAATTACTACGTGAGTCCCAAGAGCTATATATATGAAATTTCATAATATATATAAACAATATATATAATTCATATATAAAAGGGAAGGATCTTGTTAACAGGCATTTCTTATTAATAAAATAATGGCTGGTGGAATTTATTGTATTCATATAGCATCTAGGGGCCTATCACCAGGTTTAAAGCAACTTTTTCTTCAAAAAACAGGTTTCTTCATTTTAATTCACATTCGTAAATATTTGAGCTATTATTGTAATAGTTACAAAAATAACTTCAAAGTGTTCTTGTAGCTTTAGGTACATGAACCCTGATTAAAGTACTTTTCGTTAAATAGCATTATAAATAATTTACTTTGATAGATGGAACTGAAGGTGATTATGTGCTAGGCAAAGAAGTCAGTCAGAGAAAGAAAAATACCATATGATTTCACTCATATATGGAATTTAAGAAACAAAACAGATGAACAACATGAGGAAGGGAAGGAAAAATGAAATAAGATAAAAACAGAGAGGAGGCAAACCATAAGAGACTTTTAACTAGAGTGGAACAAAACCTGAGGTTGCTGGAGGGAGGTGGGCAGGGAAGGGGGCTAAATCAGTGATGGGTATTAAGGAGGTCACTTGTTGAGATGAGCACTGGATCTTATATGTAAGTGATGGATCACAAGGATTCTGCCTCCCAACCGAAACCAATATGACACTGAGTTTAAATAAATTTAAATTTATTTGAATTTAAATAAAATCTAAATAAATAAATAACCCGAATACTTCTAGTAGGCGTTTGTGTAGATCACCTTTCCTTATTAAGGCCATTAAATTAGCTGTGGATAAAAGCTATTTAAAATTTATCATGAGCATCTGCTAATTGTAATTTGCAAAACCACCTATTCTGGAGAACGTTGCCGATGAGTTTTCCCTTAGACCTCTCCTGTGTGTGACCCATGCCCCAATAAACCTGCTCTGTGCCCCAATGCACGCATAACCACGATCCACACAGCATCCACTGCTCACCCCCTCCCTGGTTCTCTAGTCCAACCACAGACCCTCCTGGGAGTTAAAATCCTCTGCAGGGCACATCTGTCCCCACTCAGACTCATGCTTAGATATCCAAAGTAATCGTGGCATATATTTTTACCAAACTTTCTTTATCCTGAATCTGAAGAGCTGGAGAAAAAGGACTCAGTAATTCACTCTTCTAGGTTTTTAGGTCCAGACAGTATAAAGGAGATGAAAACATAGCATTAAATCTCTGGAGAGCCTGCAGATTAAAAATATTGGCTCCAAGTCACTCAGTTGGAAGAAAAGGCTAAATTCAGGAATGCCCTCAGATGACCAACGCTTATCCAAAAGATGTATCTAAAATCATTTAGAAATAGAGTATTTCTCAATCAGACTTGGCTTCCGGCCATGCACTAGCCAGTCACTTAGGAGCTCATGCACCTAAGTGCCTCCCCAGCTCTGGTTTAATGCTCTGCTGTCTCCATCTGAAATGTTTAATTATTTGATCTTTTGAACTTATATTTTGTAAGTGAAGTCTGGTGGGACAGGTGTGCCATGGCAGAGATTGAGTGTCCTCCATTCTTTGCTCTTGAGTTTGCATATAATTTTCTAGATTTGCCCCATGAACACACAATTCCGGTGGAGAGCCACAAGGCCTGGGAGTTCAGCGAGACGCAAAGCAAGCAGGCAGCTAAGCATGTTACATCCAAAACAAAGTGGGGCCCCTGAGAGGCCACTTGATTTCAATTCAAACCAGAACTGCTCTCAGCAAGGTAAAGCAAGCGATGGCATCTAAGAAACACAAATGACTCAGAAATCCATCCTATCCTTCCTTACTCATGTTAATTGCCTGTATTAGCCAACCATTCTTTACGCTGAAAAAATGATGACAAGAAGGAAAGAGAAAGAGCAACCTGTGGTTCTTTCCTTTCAAGTTCTTCCTCACTCGTCAACAAGCATGAAGACAGTGCTGGTGTAATGTGCATAACAAGAGTGAAATAAAACAGCTGAGTTTGTTTTGTACAGTGTTTCCGTTAAGCCGGTAAGAACGAAATACACGCACATGTATGTAATTAGAATACATGAATTGTGTGATTTTGTAATTCTGCATGAGTTAAATGCTCTGTATATTTACATCTTAAAACTGGTATCACAGGCACCTGGGTGGCTCAGTCAGGAAGCATCTGCCTTCATCTCAGGTCATGATCCCAGGGGTCCAGGATCAACCCTATGTTGGGCTCCTGGCTCAGTGGGGAGCCTGCTTCTCTCTCTCCCCCTGCCCCTCCACTCCCTGGGCTCTCTCTCTGCTCATCTCTCTCAAATAAATAAATAAAATCTTAAAAAAAAAATAAAACTGGTATCACATAATACAATAGTGAACATTAAAATTCATGCTAATAATTTTAAATTTTATATTTTAAAATTTAGAATGACATTAAACATCAAATAAACAACATAATGTAAAGCCAAGTCCAGAGAAAAGAGACTTCCAGAAGAAAAGAAAAACGCTCTATTTTATAGTACTTTTTAAAAACAGCTTTATTAAGGTATAGTTCATGATCATATAATTCATTGATTTTGGTATATTCTCAGGTAAGTACAACCAATACCACAGTCATTTTTAGGACATTTTCATCTCTTCAAAAAAGAAAATGTCCCTCCCCCTGCAAATTCCTCTCCCTCATTCAGCCCTAGGCAATCACTAATATATTTTCCATCCCTATAGATTTCTCCTGTCTGATATCTCCTATATGAATGAAATCATATAATAATGACCTTTTTGTATTTGGCTTCTTTCTTTACTTAGCATATTGCTTTCTCTAAGTTTCATTCACGTATGGTAGCATGTATCATACCTCATTCCTATTTGTAGCCAAATAATTACATCATGCATGAATATATTGCTTTTAGTTTATCCATCCGTCAGTTGACGGACATTTGTTTGTTTCTACAAATTATGTTTCTTTTAATATGACTCTTTCTTATAACACTGCCATAAACATTACATTTTAGTACTTTTTATGGTACTTTTTCTCCTCTTTTTTGAACAAGGGGACCTGGTATTTTCACTTTTCACTGGGCTCTGTAAATTTGTAGCCAACCCTGGTTCAATTAACTTAATCAAAATAGCTCGCTCAGTTTTACCCTGCCCGAGGTATTATAGTTGACAGTGCCTGCCCTAGTGTCTGGCAGAGTGATAAGCATAAATCAAGTACATGTCATGCTTGGATCATTTAATTTCAAGGGAATTATAATATTAAAAAAGTTCTTAGCACTGAAACACTTTAATACATAGAGTACAGTCAGACCTGGGCAGAGAGTTCTCCGTGGAAGACTGGCTCCAACTTTGGAATCAGCATGTGGTCAATTTTACTAAAATATTGTCTCCTGAGGGCTGATAAGCAGAGCATCTTTTCCAAAATAAGTAGGAAAAGACAGACAGGCATTGATTATTACTAGGGAAATGCAGCTTCTGAAGCGCATCTGTCTGTAGGAGACAGGGGAGAAAGGATTTACTCTTTGCGTAAAAGCCACAGCAGTGACTTTATTCGATTGTATCTTTCTGTTGCAACTAATGTTTTGCCATTAAAATAAATCCCAGTCAGACTTGTAAATCATCCAAATGAAAAAGAAGACTAGGACATCAGTCTGAATCAAAAGGCAGCTCTGTGACTTAAGAGTAAGGATAAGCCTAAAGATGCCTTCAAACTTTAGAAATGAGTAGGAGTGAGTGGGAACTAAGGAAGGATGATTTCCAGGACCCCCTTTAATAAGATTTCCAGGTTATCTGCAGTTGTAGAAGTAGGGAAGGAAAAAAATCTTCTAAGAAAGAAACATGTAACAAACAATCCACGTTGGGTTTTTCTACTTTTCTAAGGGTATATGTAGACTTGACACTCTGATGAAAAGCATTTCTGCTTGAAAAGGCAAAAGAATTCTCTTAAAAAAAAAAAAAGAAACAAATGTTGTTCTTCTAATTGTTGATTCATCCCCTTATTTATATTGTGAGCCTCCTCTCAATAGGACGTAGAGTGGAAAGACAAAGTCCTTTTCATTCAAGAAGCCGGACTAAAGGAAGAAACAAATAAATCAGTATCTAAATAAATCACAGTGTGAGCAAGTTGAAACATGGAAATAGGAATAAAATGAAGCACAAAAGAGCTTTCGTGTTGCAATAAATGGGATGAATTTCTTAGAACATCTGAACTGGTCTTTGAAGGATGAGAGCTCACCATGCAACAAGGAAATGCCCATTTTCACAATGGCGACAGGGAACAGAAAATTAAGTCTCCAGGCCCTTGCTCCTACCGGCTCAAAACTTTCCTTTGCTTGCCTATATTTTAAATTTCTATTTCTATCTCCAATTCCCAGCACGAAACTCTTGTTCCAGTTAGACAGACCTCCATATTAGTGGGATGTTGCATATGTCCATCTGTCACCCTCACATTTTTCTCATTGGAGGTAGACCTCCCACACTCCCTCACACACTAGTTTCCACTTTCTTCCTACCCTGTTCCTGTGCAGGTTTAAGGCTCTTCCTCCTCATGGAGTTTGGTTCTTATTTCTATTACAGCATTTATTTTGTATTGCAACTATTTACTTTCTCCTTCACTTCACCACATGAGGGTAGGACTCATAAATGTTTTTTTGCTTTTCGATCTCCAGTGGCTAGCACAGTGCCTGGCACATAATAAACTAGTAAATTAACCTTTATTAGAAGAAGGAAGGAGGAGAAAGGGGGGACTGATATTGTGTTTGTCTCGCATCATATTTCATCTCTCTCTATCGGGTGCTGATCTTGAAGTATGACATCAACCCTCCTCGATAACATCCCTCTGCATTTTAAGCAATTGGTTTCTTGTACTCTGTTGTGACATCTCCTCCGTCTCTACCCCAAATATGCTAATTTAACTACTGATAAAGTGTTTTCTCTAGTCCAAAGCGAATACATGTATTTCCTTGACTTATCAGTGCAGCATAGTCAGTTGTATTTGTGCATGTGTGTTAGTGACCAGAAACTCCAGGCTATGATGACCGCTCCTGCTCTTGCAAAAACCCAAACAAAAACACAGCCATGTCATCATATCCCTTTTCATAATCTTTGTGAATATTTGATATTTCACCTAAGGCTGTAGCTTTCATGCCAAGTGAAAAATCATTTTGATTGATCAGATACCCTTTCCATAGAAAGCTCTAGAAAAATGCTAATAAAACTACCAACTTTACTTCTTCTGGATCATTTGAGACTCAGTTTCTTGATGATATTAAAAAACGATATTATCAGTCTTTGTTCATTTCAACAGGCTTTTAAAAGTATATTTCTCGGAGGAGTTAAGATGGCGGAGGAGTAGGGACCTTCAGCCAGTCCCCGAGTCGAGCTGGATGGTACCAGACCAGCCTAAATAACCAGGAATCAGCCTGAGACGCTGGGATGATGCATCTGGATCTCTACAATATGAACATCTCCCAGTGCTGAGTATTGAGGAATACGAAGAGGGGAGCTGTAAACCGTGCACAGATATCGGAAGATAAACGGAAGGGGGAGGGAGCCACCGCTTTGGGCGCCGGGAAGCGGCAGCCACCTGCACGGGAGCGGGTGAACTCACAGAGGGCACCCGCGAGGAGCGGACTGAGACCGGTGAGCCGTGACGCGCACCACCAGGCATCTCCGGAACACGGAATCCCGGTGTGCTCACGGGATCCAGACTGAGACCGGGAGCGCCCCGGCGCCAGGGGCGGCTGGCGGCTGGCGGGCCACCTGCACGGGGAGCGGGCGGACTCGCGTCGGCACCGCGGAAACAGCAGACTGAGACCCTGAACGGGGCAGCTGCCGCGCCACCAGGCTTCTCCGAAACTCCCGGAATCGCGGTGTGCTCACCGGGCATAGACTGAGACCGGGAGACCCGGGAGCGCAGGCGGGCCGGTGGCTGGCGGCATTAGAAACACAAAGGACAGAGCGAGCCGGCCTGAAGTGAGGCAGGGTCACCGAGTTGGTGCGCACATTCCGGGACGCTGCAGGGTTGAGCAGCACCAACAGTAATAGAGTTAAAGTGCCAGAACATCAGTGGAGAACGGGCCGCAATCCCTCTGTTCTGCAGACAATGCAGCCTCTGCTGCTCTGACCCAGAAGAGGCATAGCCGGCCGCTCAGGGAAAGCCGCCAGAGAACAAAAGCCTGGAAATACCGGCTCAGAAGAGGTGCCCATCCCCATCCTCCCTCGCAGGGGACACGGAGACTCTAACCAAACAGGGTTGCCGAGATATCAGGCCGCGCCCTCTCCCCCAGAAAGGCAGGCTGAAAAATCAAAACCCCACAAATCGGAGGCGCCGCGGTGGCGCAGTCATTGGCGCCTGTCTCCCGGCTTAGGGCGTGATCCCAGCTGCCCGGGAAAGGAGTCCCCTCATCGGGCTCCCTCCGCTGGGAGCCTGCTTCTTCCTCTCTCACTCCCCTGCTTCTGTTCCGCTCTTGCTGACTGTCTGCCCTCTCTCAGATAAGTAAATAAATAAAATCTTTAAAGAAGAAGCCCACATCTCTAAGATCCCTATAAAAGGCAAGGGAGCACGGCCTGGGACCCAGTCAATATTTGGGCTCTGACAACCCCACCTCCCTCATTAAAAATGACAAGAAGGAGAAGCCCCCAGCAAAGAAAAGAACAGATGTGTCAGTGGCCTCTGCCACAGAAGTAACTGGATATGGATGTAACCAAATTATCAGAAATGGAATTCAGAGTAACGATGGTCAAGATAATGAGTAGACTTGAAAAAAAGTATTCAGGAAAATATTACTGAGAATATAGAATCCCTAAGAGGCGGAAATGGAGCGAATTTGAGCCAGAAATTAAAAATTCTATGAGCCAAATGCAGGCAAAACTAGAGGCTCTACGGCCCAAGGTCACGGAGAGCGGAGGAAAGGGTTAGTGAATTGGAGGATGGGTTAATAGAGGAAAAAATAAAAAATAGAAGATGGTCTTAAAAATCCACGCCCACGAATGTTGGCTACTTGAGAGATTACTGACTCAACGAAATGATCCAATGTTAGAATCCCATCGGCATCCCTGAGGAGGGGGGAGAAAAACGAGGTCTAGAAGAGATATTTGAACAAATTTAGCTGGAAAGCTCCCTAGTCTAGCAAGGGAAACAAAAATTGGTGTCCAAGAGGCAGAGAGGACCCCTCCCAAGCTCAACCATGACAGACCTACACCACGTCCGTCATAGTGCAATTCAAATATAGATCAAGGGATACAGTATTGAGCGTTGCCAGGGCAAAGAAATTTCATCCGTGCAAGGCAAAGGCATCAGAATTACGTCAGACCTGCTCCTACACAGACCTGGAATGGAGAGAAAGGGTTGGGGAGCATTTTTAAGCTCTTCAGAGAAAAACATGCAGCCAAGGATCCTTTATCCAGCAAGGCTGTCATTCAGAATGTGATGGAGAAATAAAGACATTTCAGAGATCAGACAAAGTCACTAGCCAATTTCGTAACCACGAAACCAGCTCCTACAGGAGTGTATTACGGGGTTCTATAAAGAAGTAAAAGTCCAAGAGTGATACAAAACAGAAAGTCACAGCCAATACAAACAAAGACTTTACTGACAACATGGCAGAATTAAAAGCATATCTCTCAGTACTCAGCCTTAACATTAATGGTTTAAATTCTGGCTTTAAAACGCCATAGGGTTGCAAGATTGGATAAAAAGAATGACCCATCCATTTGTCTGTCTACAAGAGACTCATTTCGAACCCAAAGATGATTCAGACTGAGAGTAAGGGGGATGGAGTACCATCTTTCACCAAATGGACCTCAAAAAGAAAGCTGGGGTAGCAATTCTCATATCAGATAAATTGGATTTTAAACTACAGACTATAGTTAGAGATGCAGAAGGGCACTATATTATTCTTAAGGAAGTATTCAACAAGTGGATATGACAATTATAATATATATATGCCCCCAACAGGGGAGCAGCAAGATCACAAGCCAACTCTTAACCAGAATAAAAGAGACATATAGATAAAATAACATTAATATTGGGGACCTCAACACTCCACTCTCAGAAATAGACAGAACACCCTGGCAAAAACTAAGCAAAGAATCAAAGGCTTTGAATGCCATACTCGACCAACAGTTGGACCTCTTAGATATATATAGAACACTACACCCCAGAACTACAAGAATACTCATTCTATTCTAATGCCCATGAACATTTTCAAGAATAGACCGTGTTCTTGGGACACAAAACAGGTCTCAACCAATACCAAAAGATTGAAATTATCCCCTGCATATTCTCCAGACCACAGCGCTCTGAAATTGAACTCAACTTCACAAGGAAAATTTGGAAGAAACTCAAACGCGGAGACTAAGAACCATCCTGCTCAGGATGACTTCGATAAACCAGAAATCAAAAAATCAAATTAAACAATTTATGGAGACCATGAGAATGAAAATACAACAGTTCCAAAACCTATGGATACTGCAAAGGCGGTCCTAAAGGAAATACATAGCCATCCAAGCCTCACTCAAAGAATAGAAAATCTAAAATGCAGTTTTTATATCTCTCACTCGAAGCTGGAACAGCAACAGAGGGACAGGCCTAACCAGCATGCACAGAGGAAGCAGTTGACCCAAAATTAAAGCTGAAATCAATCAAGCAGAAACCAGAAGTACAGTAGAGCAGATCAACAGGACTAGAAGCTGGTTCTTGAGAGAATCAATAAAATTGGACAGACCACTGGCAAGACTTATCCAAAGAAAAGAGAAAGGACCCAGATTATTAAAATTATGAATGAAAAGGAGAGGTACGACGAACACCATTGAAATTGGAAGGATTATTAGAAATTTTTATCAACAGCTATATGCCAATAAACTAAGCAATCTGGAGAGATGGAATCCTTCCTGGAAACCTATAAACTACCAAGATTGGAAACAGGAAGAAATTGATTTCTTAAACAGGCCAATTAATTATGAAGAAATTGAGTCAGTGATAAACAACCTTCCAAATAACAAAACTCCAGGCCCGACGGTTTCCCCGTGGGAAATTCTACCAAACATTCAAAGAAGAAATAATACCTATTCTCCCAAAGCTACTTTCAAAAAAAATAGAAACGAAGGAAAGCTACCAAACTCATTCTATGAGGCCAATATTACCTTGATCCCCAAACCAGGCAAAGACCCCTCAAAGAGGAGAATTACAGACCCGATTTCCCAATGAATATGGACGCCAAAAATCCTCCAACAAGATACTTGCCTAATAGGAATCCAACAGTTCATTAAAGATTAGTCCACCACGATCAAGTGGGATTCATACCTGGATGCAAGCGAGGTTCAATATTACGCAAATCAATCAGCGTGATACATCATCATCAACAAGAAAAGATCTCAAGAACCATATGATCCTTCCTAAATCGATGCCGAAAAGAACCATTTGACAAAATACAGCATCCTTTCCTGATTAAAAACCCTTCAGAGTGTAGGAATAGAGAGGTACATTTCTCAATCTCATAAAAGCTCATCTATAAAAGCCTACTGCAAATATTATTCTCAAGGGGAAAAGCTGGAAGTTCCTTTCCCTCATAAGATCAGGAACTACAAAGGATGCTCCACTCTCGCCACTATTATTCAACATAGTATAGAAGTCCTTGCAACAGCAATCAGACAACAAAAAGGGATCAAAAGGTATTCAAATCGGCAAAGAAGAAGTCAAAATGCTCTCTTCGCAGACGACATGATACTCTATATGGAAAACCCAAAAAGAAGCTCTTACCCCAAACTATTAGAAGTTATAGAGCAATTCAGTAACGTGGCGGATTACAAAATCAATGCTCAGAAATCAGCATTTCTGTGACAATAACGCCAGAGCGAAGAAAGAGAGAAATCAGGAATCCATCCCATTTACAATAGCACCAAAACCATCGCTACCTTGGAATTAACTTACATTGAGACGTAAAGGACCTTTATTCTAGAAACTATAAATCACTCTTAAAAGACATTGAGGAAGACATAAAAGATGCAGAAAGATATTCCATGCTCATGGATCGGAAGAATTAACATAGTTAAAATGTCCAAGCTACCCAGAGCACATCACACTTCAATGCTATCGATCAAAATACACGAACGTTTTTCCAAAGAACTGGAACAAATAGTCCTTAAATTTGTATGGAACCAGAAAAGACCCGAATCTCCAAGGAACTGTTGAAAAGGAAAAACAAAGCTGGGGCATCCACAATGCGGATTCGAGCTGTACTACAAAGCTGTGATCACAAAGACAGCATGGTACTGGCACAAAAACAGACACATAGACCAATGGAACAGAATAGAGAGCCCAGAAATGGACCCTCAGCTCTTTGGGCAACTAATATTTGATAAAGCAGAAAAAACATCCGGTGGGAAAAAGACAGTCTCTTCAATAAATGGTGCTGGGAAAATTGGACAGCTACATGCAAAAGAATGAAACTTGACCACTATCTCACACCATCACAAAAATAAACTCCAAATGGATGAAAGACCTCGATGTGAGACAGGAATCCATCAAAATTCTAGAGAGAACATAGGCAGCAACCTCTACGACATCGGCCAAAGCAACCTTTCTCGTGATACATCCCCAAAGGCAAGAGAAACAAAAGACAAAATGAATTTATGGGACTTCATCAAGATTAAAAGTTTCTGCACAGCCAGCGAAACAGTCAGAAAAACTAAGAGGCAGCCACGAATGGGAGAAGATATTTGCAAATGCACACTACAGTTAAAGGACTGGTATCCAAGATCTACAAAGAACTTCTCAAACTCAATACACGAGAAACAAATAAACAAATCAAAAAATGGGCAGAAGATATGACAGACACTTTTCCAATGAAGACATACAAATGGCTAACAGACACATGAAAAATGTTCAAAATCATTAGCCATCAAGGAAATTCAAATCAAAACCACACTGAGATACCATCTTACGCCAGTTAGAATGGCAAAAATAGACAAGGCAAGAGACAACAATTGTTGGAGGATGTGTGGAGAAAGGGGATCCCTCCTACATTGTTGGTGGGAATCTGAAGTGGTACAGCCACTCTGGAAAACAGTGTGGGAGGTCTCTTAAAAAGTTAAAATTGAGCTACCTATGATCCAGCCATTGCACTACTGGGTGTTTACCCCAAAGATACAGGCGTAGTGAAGAGAAGGGCCATATGCACCCCAATGTTCATAGCAGCAATGTCCACAATAGCTAAATCATGGAAGGAGCCAGAGATGCCCTGCAACAGATGAGTGGATTAAGAAGTTGTGGTCCGGCTCACCGGTCTCAGTCTGCTCTCTTGCGGTTGCGGTCCCTGAGTCCGCGGTGGGGTGGCTGCCGCTTCCCGGCGCCCAAACGCGGTGGCTCCCCTTCCGTTTATCTTCCGATATCTGTGCACGGTTTACAGCTCCCCTCTTCGTACCTCAATACTCAGCACTGGAGATGTTCATTTGTAGAGATCCAGATGCATCATCCTGCGTCTCAGGCTGATTCCGTGGTTATTTAGGCTGGTCTGGTACCTATCCAGCTCGACTCAGGGGACTGGCTGAAAAAGGGGTCCCCTACTCCTCCGCCATCTTAACTCCTCCGAGAAATATACTTTTAAAAGCCTGTTGAAATGAACAAAGACTGATAATATCGTTTTTTAATATCATCAAGAGAAACTGAGTCTCAAATGATCCAGAATAAGTAAAGTTGGTAGTTTTATTAGCATTTTTCTAGAGCTTTTCATGGAAAGGGTATCTGGATCAATCAAAATGATTATTTCACTTGGCATGAAAGCTACAGCCTTAGGTGAAATATCAAATATTCACAAAGATTATGAAAGAGGGATATGATGACATGGCTGTGTTTTTGGTTTGGGTTTTTTGCAAGAGCAGGACGGTCATCATAGCCTGAGTTTCTGGTCACTAACACACATGCACAAATACAACTGACTATGCTGCACTGATAATCAGCCAAATACATGTATTCGTTTGGACTAGAAGAAAAACACTTTATCATAGTTAACTAGCATATTTGGAGGTAGAGACGGAGAATGTCACAACAGAGTACAAAACCAATTGCTTAAAATGCAAATAGATGTTATCGAGGAGGGTTGATGTCGAACTTCAAGATCAGCACCCGATAGAGAGAGATGAAATATGATGCGGAGCAAACACAAATCCCAGTCCCCCTTTCTCCTTCCTTCTTCTAATAAAGGTTAATTTACTGTTTATTATGTGCCAGGCACTGTGCTAGCCACTGGAGATCGAAAAAGCAAAAAAACATTTATGAGTCCTACCCTCATGGTGAAGTGAAGGAGAAAGTAAATAGTTGCAATACAAAATAAATGCTGTAATAGAAATAAGAACCAAACTCCATGAGGAGGAAGAGCCTTTAAACCTGCACAGGAACAGGGTAGGAAGAAAGTGAAACTAGTGTGTGAGGGGAGTGTGGGGGGAGGGTCTACCTCCAATGAGAAAAATGTGAGGGTGACAGATGGCAATTATGCAACATCCCACTAATATGGAGGTCTGTCTAACTGGAACAAGGAGTTTGTGCTGGGAATTGGAGAATAGAAATAGAAATTTAGAAATATAGGCAAGCAAAGGAAAGTTTCTGACGTGGGAGCAAGGGCCTGGGAGACTTGAACTTTCTGTTCCACTGTCGCCATTGTGAAAATGGGCATTTCCTTGTTCGCATGGTGAGCTCCTCATCCTTCAAAGACCAGTTCAGATGTTCTAGAAATTCATCCCATTCGTGCCAACACGGAAAGCTCTTTGTGCTTCACTTTATTCCTATTTCCATGTTTCACTTGCTCACACTGTGATTTATTTAGATACTGATTTATTTGTTTCTTCCTTTTAGTCCGGGCTTCTTGAAAAGAAAGGACTTTGTCTTTTCCCTCTACGTCCTATTAGAGGAGGCTCACAATATAAATAAGGGGATGAATCAACAATTAGAAGAACAACATTTGTTTCCTTTTTTTTTTTTTAAGAGAATTTCTTTTTTGCCTTTTCAACGAAATGCTTTTTCATCAGAGTTAGTCTACATATACCCTTAGAAAAGTAGAAAAACCCAACGTGGATTGTTTGTTACATGTTTCTTTCTTAGAAGATTTTTTTTTTCCTTCCCTACTTCTACAACTGCAGATAACCTGGAAATCTTATTAAAGGGGGTCCTGGAAATCATCCTTCCTTAGTTCCCACTCACTCTACTCATTTCTAAAGTTTGAAGGCATCTTTAGGCTTATCCTTACTCTTAAGTCACAGAGCTGCCTTTTGATTCAGACTGATGTCCTAGTCTTCTTTTCATTTGGATGATTTACAAGTCTGCTGGGATTTATTTTAATGGCAAACATTAGTTGCAACAGAAAGATACAATCGAATAAAGTCACTGTAATGGCTTTTACCAAAGATTAAATCCTTTCTCCCCTGTCTCCTACAGACAGATGCGCTTCAGAAGCTGCATTTCCCTAGTAATAATCAGCCTGTCTGTCTTTTCCTACTTATTTTAGGGAAAAGATGCTCTGCTTATCAGCCCTCAGGAGACAATATTTTATGAAATTGACCAATGCTGATTCCAGAAGTTGGAGCCAGTCTTCCACGGAGAACTCTCTGCCCAGGTCTGACTGTACTCTATGTATTAAAGTGTTTCAGTGCTAAGAACTTTTTTAATATTATAATTCCCTTGAAATTAATGATCCAAGCATGACATGTACTTGATTTATGCTTATCACTCTGCAGACCACCTAAGGGCAGGCACTGTCAACTATAATACCTCGGGCAGGGTAAAACTGAGCGAGTATTTCTTGAATTAAGTTAATTGAAACCAGGGTTGGCTACATAATTTACAGAGCCCAGTGGGGAAAAAGTGAAAATACCAGGTCCCCTTGTTCAAAAAGCAGGAGAAAAGTACCATAAAAAGTACTAAAATGTAATGTTTATGGCAGTGTTATTAGAAAGAGTCATATTAAAGAAACATAATTTGTAGAAACAACACAAATGTCCGTCAACTGACGGATGGATAAACAAAAGCAATATATTCATGCATGATGTATTATTTGGCTACAAATAGGAATGAGGTACTGATACATGCTACGACGTGAATGAAACTTGAAAGCAATATGCTAAGTAAAAGAAGAAGCCAGTCACAAAAAGGTCATGTATTATATGATTTCATTCATATGAGATATCCAGAACAGGGAAATCTATAGGGATGGAAAATATATTAGTGATTGCCTAGGGCTGAATGGGGGAGAGGAATTTGCAGGGGAAAGGGGATACATTTTCTTTTTGAAGAGATGAAAATGTCCTAAAAATGACTGTGGTATTGGTTGTACTTACCTGAGAATATACCAAAAATCAATGAATTATATGATACGTGAACTATACCTTAATAAAGCTGTTTTTAAAAAGTACTAAAATAGAACGTTTTTTCTTTTCTTCTGAAGTCTCTTTCTGGACTTGCAATTATGTTGTTTATTTGATGTTTAATGTCATTCTAAATTTTAAAAATATAAAATTTAAAATTATTAGCATGAATTTTAATGTTCACTATTGTATTATGTGATACCAGTTTTATTTTTTTTAAGATTTTATTTATTTATTTGAGAGAGAGTGAGCAAGAGAGAGAGCCCAAGGGGAGTGGAGGGGCAGGGGGAGAGAGAGAAGCAGGCTCCCCACTGAGCAGGGAGCCCAACATGGGGTTTGATCCCAGGACCCCTGGGATCATGACCTGAGATGAAGGCAGATGCTTCACCGACTGAGCCACCCAGGTGCCCGTGATACCAGTTTTAAATGTAAATATAAGAGCATTTAACTCATGCAGAATTACCAAAATCACACAATTCATGTATTCTAGTACATACATGTGCGTGTATTTCGTTCTTACCGGAACAACGGAAACACTGTACAAAACAAACTCAGCTGTTTTTATTTCACTTCTTGTTATGCACACATTACACCAGCACTGTCTTCAGCTTGCTGACGAGTGAGGAAGAACTGAAAGGAAAAGAACCACAGGTTGCTCTCTTTCTCTTTCCTTCTTTGTCATCATTTTCAGCGTAAGTGGTTGGCTAATACAGGCAATTAACATGAGTAAGGAAGGATAGGATGGGATTTCTGAGTCATTTGTGTTTCTTAGGATGCCATCGCTTGCTTTCTGACTCAGAGCAAGTTCTGGTTTGAATTGAAATCATGGCCTCTCGGGGCCCCACTTTGTTTTGGATGTAACATGCTTACCTTGTGCTTGCTTTGCGTCTCGCTGAACTCCCAGGCCTTGTGGCTCTCCACCGGAATTGTGTGTTCATGGGGCAAATCTAGAAAATTATATGCAAACTCAAGAGCAAAGAATGGAGGACACTCTAATCTCTGCCATGGCACACTGTCCCACCAGACTTCACTTACAAAATATAAGTTCAAAGATCAAATAATTAAACATTTCCAGATGGAGACAGCAGAGCATTAAACCAAGCGGGGGGGGGGG
>NW_024423564.1:27491932-27536519 GCF_017311325.1 Ursus maritimus
GGGGGGGGGGGCACTTAGTGCATGAGCCCTAAGTGACTGCGCTGGCTGCATGGCCCAGGAAGCCAAGTCTGATTGAGAAATACTCTATTTCTAAATGATTTTAGATACATCTTTGGATAAGCAGTGCATCTGAGGGCATTCCTGAATTTTAGCCTTTTCTTCCAACTGAGTGACTTGGAGCCAATATTTTAATCTGCAGGCTCTCAGAATTTAATGCGATGTTTTCATCTCTCCTTTATACTGTCTGGACCTAAAAACCTAGAAGAGTGAATTACTGAGTCCTTTTTCTCAGCTCTTCCAGATTCAGGATAAAGAAAAGTTTGGTAAAAATATATGCCACGATTACTTGGATATCTAAGCATGAGTCTGAGTGGGAACAGATTGCCCTGCACAGAGGATTTTAACTCCCAGGAGGGCTGTGGTTGACTGAGAGAACCAGGGAGGGGGGGTGAGCAGTGGATGCTGTGTGGATCGTGGTTATGGTGCATTGGGGCACAGAGCAGGTTTATTGGGGCATGCATCACACCAGGAGAGGTCTAAGGAAAAACTCATCGGCCCCCAACGTTCTCCAGAATAAGGTAGTTTGCAAATTACAATTGCAGATGCTCAATGATAAATTTTAAATAGCTTTTTATCCACAGCTAATTTAATGGCCTTAATAAGGAAAGGTGATCTACACAAACTGCCTACTAGAAGTATTCGGGTTATTTATTTATTTAGATTTTATTTAAATTCAAATAAATTTAAATTTATTTAAACTCAGTGTCATATTGGTTTCAGGAGCAGAATCCTTGTGATCCATCACTTACATATAAGATCCAGTGCTCATCTCAACAAGTGACCTCCTTAATACCCATCACTGATTTAGCCCCTTCCCTGCCCACCTCCCCTCCAGCAACCCTCAGTTTGTTCCCTCTAGTTAAAAGTCTCTTATGGTTTGCCTCCCTCTCTGTTTTTATCTTATTTCATTTTTCCTTCCCTTCCTCTATGTTCATCTGTTTTGTTTCTTAAATTCCATATATGAGTGAAATCATATGGTATTTTTCTTTCTCTGACTGACTTCTTTTGCCTAGCATAATACACTCTAGTTCCATCTATCAAGTAAATTATTTATAATGCTATTTAACCAGAAAAGTACTTTAATCAGGGTTCATGTACCTAAAGCTACAGAACACTTTGAAGTTATTTTGTAACTATTACAATAATAGCTCAAAATATTTACCGAATGTAGAATTAAATGAAGGAAACCTGTTTTGAAGAAAAGTTGTTTAAGCCTGGTGATAGGCCCCTAGATGCTATTGAATACAATAAATTCCACCAGCCATTATTTTATTAATAAGAAATGCCTGTTAACAGATCCTTCCCTTTTTATATATGAATTATATATATTGTTTATATATATTATGAAATTTCATATATAGCTCTGGGACTCACGTAGTAATTCAAAATTTGGGGGTGCCTGGGTGGCTCAGTTGGTTAAGTATCCTACCCTTGATTTCAGCTCAGGGCTGTGAGTTCAAGCCCCATGTTGGGCTCCGCACTGGGCATGGAGCCTACTTCAAAAAATTTATTTTGTTTTATTTTCAAAATTTTTATTTAAATTCTAGTTACTGTCTAGTAAGTGTCTGCCTTCAGCTCAGGTCATGATCCCAGGGTCCTGAGATCCCTCCTTTGCCCCTCCCTCTGCTTGTGCTCACTTGTGTTTCTCTCAAATAAATAAATAAATCTTTTAAAAAAAACATATAGTGTAATATTAGCTTCAGGAGTAGAATTTAGTGATTCATCAATTACATATAACACCCAGGGCTTATCATAACAAGGGCCCTCCTTAATACTCATCACCCATTTAGCTCATCCCCCACCCACCTCCCTCCATCACCCTTCAGTTTGTTCTCTATTGTTAAAAGTCTCTTATGGTTTGCTAGTAATTCAAAATTTTTAAATAGTGACATTACATTCAATTTAATTTTACTAACATTATATTTCAGTGCTTTAAAGATTTTTTTTTTAAATTTTCTAGTAAGACTAAACATATTTAATACCCTAGTAAAAGTATCCAACAGTATAAAAAGTACAAAACCGATTTGTAGATTTCTAATACATTAATAAAAAGTGCGTGACTACCTACAGTGATTACTATGGCAAAGAGGTGGAAGGGGAAAAAGAAGACTGTAGTTGAGGTCTAGTAATAAATAAGTAAATACAGAAGTAGAGGTGATCCATATTGTATCTACCACCAACACTGCAGCCAAAATATATCAAAAAAATTTTCCAAAATAACTCAGGAGGAAGATGATAATGGCTGGGACTCCTGTATTACACCTCAAAGTCTGTGGGAGAGTCAACCCAACTCACTGTGTAGTCTGCGCGTATGGGGGCTTGTGGTTTTTGCCATAAAGAAATAGAAAATTTTAAGTTTAGATTAAGAACTATAAACTATAGGGTGTTCACAAAAAGTGGCTCACTCCTTACTGTTATTTATACTATACAATTTTAAAAATCCAGTTTTAAAAATAAGCACTGAATCATGTTATTATAGAGTAGGCAAATGATCGTCCTTCATTATACAATGTCTGAACTGGTGATTTTTTTTCTGAACATTTAGAAAAGAGGCAATGAGAGTACTTTGGTTTGGGTTCAAGTAAGAGGCTTTCAAGTGAAGACTTTAGAATTGAAGAGCTCTGAGTGCTCTGAAGATTTAATTCCCAGAGCATTGTATTTATAATGCACGTGGTGTTCTTCAATATATAATATTCTCTGACCAAATAGAAGTAAAGATTTTACTTACTTAGTTTCTAGATTAAGATTTCCAAATTCCTCTATATATCGTCAAAAACATACTTCTGCTAAAAAAATAACAACCTTGTTTTCATCTTGTTAAATAAATCTAATGAATTCATTATTTTTCTAGATTTCTGCCCTTTTAACTTATGTTGCCTTTCCGTGTCACGAGCCCTGCTATCAAAACAACATACTTTAAAAAGAAACTGCATGATGCAAGTGTAAATTTTATCCCTGTGCAGATGGCTGATATACTACCTTTTGGTTAAGGGAGGCGGAGGTAGGAGAAACACAATCCCAGACCAATTTTCATGGCATTGTTCAAGTACAGAACAATCAGAGAGCACACCTGCGACCTTCTTCTACATTAAGAATACTCAGTGCATGAAAAGATGCACCAACCTAACCTTTTAAAATAATGATGCATTTAGCTGTTATTATTTTTTTTAAAGATTTTATTTATTTGACAGAGAGAGAGACCACAAGCGGGGAGAGGGGTAGAGGGAGAAGGAGAAGTAGCCTCCCAGCTGAGCAGGGAGTCCCATGCAGGGCTCGATCCCAGGACCCTGAGATCATGACCGGAGCCAAAATCAGACATGTAACCAACTGAGCCACCCAGGCGCCCCAACAGTCATGTGCTCTTCTGACTGAGCCAGCCAGGCGTCCCCAGATGATGACTTTAAAGGGGTTTTTAAAAGCATAACTTCACTCGAGTCAGATATTTACAGAATATATAAAGTAGATGAAAATAGGATGGCTAGGGTGAAGGTGGGACGTACACAACACACAGGCAGGTCTTACCAGAGCTCAGTGAGAGGACTACTGACCCAGGTTATTAATACTAGCTAACTTCTCTGGGACTCACTCTGTGCCAGTCATTGTGCTGAGAACTCTATAACATTTATCTCCCATGATCCTCACCACACCTTTCTATGAGAAAGAATCCCTTACTAGCTCTATTTCACAGATCAAGGAACTAAAAGTCAGAGCTGTTATTGTTCAGTTAATTAATGGTCACACGGTGGTAAATAATGGAGCTGAGCCTTGACATCAGATTTCCTGACCCCAAAGCCTGGCTTTTAACTGCCATGGTATTTGGCCTCCTACGAAAGCGTGCGTGCTGCAGGTGTCAAACGTTGCGTAGTACACGGAAGTGAGAGGAACCACAGTGGCCGCACCGCATCCAGCCAAAGTACACTGGATTGATCTGTGTCCGCGTTCCTATCTCTTACCTCCATCTCTTTTCTCCTCCGCCTGTCCTCCTTCCCCACCTACTCATTTGTGGCTTCTCATAGTCAGCAGTATCCCTTGATCAGATCTGGCACCTTGCGGTTAAACACATGCTTCACCCTATGATGTTCCCATTGCTTCTCTGATTGGATCTGACACTTACTTCTGCTTTCTAGGAGCCCAGACATCTGTTTTCAGTTTTATGATACCCCAGGTGTGGCCACCAAAATGCCAGATGTGGGGAAACTGTTGGGCTGGGAAAACTAAGACAGCGAACCTCAAACACATTCTGTTTCTTTTACTTAGAATGAAAACATAAGTTGCTTACATTTTGAGGTGAAATCAAGTGCTCTGGTTCCCACACTTAATGCGAACTTCTTCCTTCCTAAAAATTCGCTACTTTGAGCAAAAGTGTTTCGACATTGCTTTGAAAAAAGTTATTTATTCCACACCAGCATGTAGTCACTAAAGAAATACTTGTAAGAAATGTGAGAAGCTTAACTGCTTATTTCTCTCTCTCTTCCTCCCTCTCTACCTCCCTCTCTCTCTCCTGCCTAGTATACACCTCAAATGCAGTAGGCAATTAATATTTGTATAGAATTAAATGTGGAGAAAGAATCTTTCTGTAACAATCAACAAAAATGCATATAAAGAAAAATACTTGGTCTTTCAATGAGAATTAGAAAAAATATTTCACTCTGATCCTTGCAAAGTTATCTCCATAATATGACTCAAATGAACTATGGGACCAAAGAATCTGGGTTGCTGTAGGAGACTGTCCTCGGCGCTTATCACTTCAGCCTCCTGGGAAGGAAGCCTGCAGAGGGCTGAGGAGACAAGGTGCCGGGACTGCCCCTGCATCCGTCTCACCCGTACCCCGCTATCAAAGGAATAGTGCTCTTTGGAGCTCCTTCAGCCCCTGTGTCCTCCATGACCTTAAATATTCCTGTAATTCCCTAGACCCGGGGAAGTGCCTGCCTCTCTGGACAGACTTTAGAGTAGGGCAGCACTGCCCATTTGCTTGCCAAAGCCCCAGCTTTGATACTTTCTGTTGGGGTTTCAGTTGTATCCTCAGTAACGTTTCTAGAGCTTGGGGCTAAGCAAGAAAAAGATGCTAGAATTGGGCAGTTGGAGATCAAAATATCACCTTGATTTCTGATAAAGGCTAGTTGGGGGCATGTGGTTTTAACAACAGAACTGGACAGACTGCCCCAGCCACTCACAGGCAGTACTGGGTGAGCCTAGACCTATCCCTGCAAAATTCATGGCATAGAGGAACAGCCCAGAATGTATGTTCTCCGCAGGAGGGTAGATTTCAAAGAGAATCAAGGAAGGAACATGCTTATTTTCTTCAAAACTTACCAATCAGGCCACCCCCCGCCACGGGGTGGTGTGGAGGAGAAATGATCTGACGTAAGAATATACGCAGACCCCTGGCAGTGGCCCATGGCCTGTCCGACTGGTCAGGAATATAGAAAGAAAGGGACTGGACGATTGGAGGCAAGCAACAGGCATGTGAACGGTCATAGAGGGTAGACACTGAGTGTGAGGACTTTTGTATCCTCTGTTAATGCCTGCTGGAAGCATCCAACAGAAGCGCTGAACAGAGTAAACAAAATTTCTCAGCTTGTTGTTAGCCAGCCATTGCCATTGTCAGTCCTGGAAGAGACATGATGGGAGGGTGAACAGAGTGGCTATCACGGCCGAGATGGAAGCTACCTATTGGCCCCAGAGCACAGATTTCCACTTGCTAGGACCAGTCCAGCTATTGCTGCCTCCGAATGTCAGCAACACAGACCAACAATGGGGTCCACATGTGGAACTGTTCTTCAAAGAGACCAGCTTGAGTGTCTTTTCTACCCTGGAAGAGTCAGTGGTTCATCCTCATATCCTCAACAATATTTATTCCAACTATGGGTTTGCCTTTCCTGCTCAACCAGCACCATTTTCTGGAGGCTTATAGGAAGCCTGATCCACAGGCATCAAATCCCACTCAACAGAGCCTCTGACCAGGGGATCCTTTTCATAGGGGAGAGGATGTGGGAATGGGTTCATGACTCCATTTTCTGTTTGAATGGTATAGTCAGAAAGTAACTTAGGTTTTCCATTTGACATTACCTGAGTAGACATTGTAGGGTAGTTAACATTTTTTCTTATATGCCACTATGGACTAAATTGTGTCACCTGCAAAAATCATATGTTGAAATCCTAAGCCCCAGGGACACCTGGGTGCCTCAGTGGGTTAAGCGTCTGTCTTTGGCTCAGGTCATGATCTCAGGGTCTTGGGATGGAGCCCCACATCGGGCTCCCTGCTCAGCGGGGAGCCTGCTTCTTCCTCTGCCTGCCACTCCACCTGCTTGTGCTGTCTCTCTCTCTCTCTCTGACAAATAAATAAATAAATAATACCTAAAAAAAAAAAAGAAAAAAGAAATCCTAAGACCCAGAAAGAAACTTTTAAAGAGGCAATTTAAGTAAAATGAGGACGTTAGGAGAGAGGACAGCCATCTGTAAGCCAAGGAGAGAGGCCCCAGAATGAAATCAACGCTGCTAGCACCTTGATATGGGGCTTCCGGCCTCTAGAACTGTGGGAAGGTAAGCTTCTGTTGTTTAAGCCCCCAGTCTGTGGGGTTTGTGATGGCAGCCCTGACAAGCGAATACATATGCTGCTAATAATGACTAACATTCCTAGTGGTTGTCTCTACAGCTCATACAGCACTTGCAGCTACATACCTTATTTGAATCTCATAACAACTCTGATGTGGTTGGAACTTTCAGTTAGGAAACTGAGGACATGGGAGTCCCTAAGATCACACAGTAAGTGACAAAATTAGGTCTTGAGCCTAAG
The DNA here is from genome assembly GCF_017311325.1 of Ursus maritimus. Classification (NCBI taxonomy): domain Eukaryota; kingdom Metazoa; phylum Chordata; class Mammalia; order Carnivora; family Ursidae; genus Ursus; species Ursus maritimus. Next base: position 27,498,789 of record NW_024423564.1, read on the forward strand.
AATTCTGAGTCCTTCTCCTTTCTATCAAGTGGGACCTTCTCTTTTGAAAACCCATCAGTGGCCACATTCCTTCCTTAGAATGGCGTACCAAGTCCTTCCCCTTCCAGTGTGCCCCCGCTTTCCCGTTCCAGGCACCATCATTCACCTCCCTTCGGCCTCATGCTTTATCAGTACATGCTTTATGCAGTCAACACACCTTGCTCTCTCATGCCATTGTGTGAACTGTTTCTCCAGCTGGGACAACTTTGATGCTCTCTTGACTTGACAGATTACAACACATTCTTCAAAACCCAGCCCAAATATCACTTTTCTGTGAACCCCCCTCCCCATGGCTTTCTCTCCTTTGTGCTCCCATATTTTGCATACATATCTGTAATTACACTTATCGCGTGAGACTGGGAAGCCAATTAGAGTGAAAAGTGTCAGGGTTTTGGAGCCAGGGAGACATAGGGTCAACTTCTGACTGTCATGTTTCATTCAATCAAATAGCTTTTATTGAGTATAAATTACAAGCAAAGCATTGAGCCATGTTCCAGGAGCATGAAGAAGACAAAGTTGTGTGCACCCCGAAAGAAATTCAACCCAATATAATCTAGTTGAGGGTTCAGACAAACAATAAACAAAAATTTAGAGAGACAAGTGTACAGCTAGAGATATGCCCAGGGAGCACTGGACAAGGCATTGACCCTTCTCTAGGTCAAGGAAGATTTTTTGAAGGACAAACAGAAATTAGATGAAGGCGGGTAGAAAATTTCAGGCAGAGGAATTAAATAGACCAACAAGGAAGAGACTGGCAAGCTAACTCTCTAAGCCTTGGTGTCTTCATCTGCCAGTGGGAAGATGTACACCAGCCTCGTAGGATTCAATGACACATATATAAATCATCTAGTAAAGTGCCTGACTTTGAGTAAGTGCTCAAAATATTGAGGCTATTATTTTACTGGAGTTATCTCTGTTTCTCACTGGCCATGGAAACTTTTTGAGGGTCAGGGACAGTCTTGTTCACCCTTGTATCATTAACTTCTGACACTGTGCCTGGCACATAATGAGTGCTCGATATATATTTGTTGAATAAGTTTATGAGTACGTGAAGGACTGAGCATGAGTTTCAGGATCTGATCTATTCTAAGACAAAGGTAAGCAGTTTAAGAAAGGAACCAAAAAAGCTATAGCAGCCCTTTAAAAATCTTCAAACTTTCCAAAATTTTCCATTTTTCAATTAATAGAATAGTGTTCTTCTTGTGATTTATGTCGTCTGATTTATCAGAAATTACCAAAAATTCTGCCTTAAAAAACTCAAAGAGCAGCAGATCTAGGGTAAGTCAATTTTGGTGTGAAAAAGACAAGTAATAAGTAGAAGTATAATTCCATGGGGCTCCTGGCTGGCTCAGTCAGTAGAGCATGTGACTCTTGATCTTGGGGTTGTAAGTTCAAACCCCACATTGGGTGTAGAGATTACTTAAAATAAAATAAAATCTTTAAAAAAAATAAATCTAAATTCCCTGATCTTATTCCTTCAACAGTAATTAATACTTTATCACAGAAGATTAAAACATATATTTCACTGAGATATTGGTCAGCAATAGAAGGCTCGGAGACCAATGTCTCAGGAACTCTTTCTTTCCCCTTGACAAGTCCTAAGAGGATCCTAGGAACATGGTGAAAAACATTGTTTTAATAAATTTTATAAATACCAGGTGTGTAAATAGAAGCCTGTAGGTCTTTGTTACAACCGTTCTTTTTAGGACCAAAAAATGTAAAGATAAATAGACATCATTCTCCAAGGTCAGATTCTCTTGAAACAATCCCAAGCTATTAACTGTAAGAGTAATTAAATTGTAATGGAAGCACATTTTAAACAGCTAAACAAATTTTTGTCCAGTCAAGCATCCCTAGAGGAGATGCTGTACTTCTGCATTAATCTTAAAGGTACTCCAGCTGTATGTGTAATCTGAATTTATGCTCCAAATTACCAGTCCAGATTCTACTTTCCACCATTCAATCCATTTTCTTCAGTTTGTATGCAGATTCTGCCAAGCAGGTGGTCTGTAGCTTGCAAGTGGCAACACTTACCAGCTGTTAAATCTACACATTGCTCTGCTTTAGGTGCTTAACTGCTCTCAGTGCACTCAATTCATAGCTCATAACCACCCCCATGGCCCCCAAACCTCTCTGCCTATGACTATGAGGGATTCAAAGTTAAATGAACCATAGTGTCCCTTGGTGGGAAAATGAAATATCTGATTAATCTTATACTCTTTAAATGTTTCTAATTATTTGTCAGAAAAAAATAATATCTGAGTGTTTTCTCTAAGTTAGTTTTGGAGAGAAGTAAAAGGTTAGGTTCAGCAACTGCCAGGTTGTCTACTAGTGCCCCAGCAAACATCCTTGACCTTTGAAACCAGAACAGAAAAATGGTACCTGCCCTTCTCTTTACATAATATCTAGGATGACCAGGGAGGACCATAGAAATATTAAACACTTTGTGAACAATGACGATATCACTGCAAACTGTTCCAATGTCAATGGCATCTAACAAACATAAGAATACAGGTGGGAAGAGTCTGAGAAGGCTTTTCTACTATCTACCTGCTTCCTTGCCTGGGAAACTGAATGCTGACTTTGAGAGAGCGCATCTTTTTTAACTCTAATGTTTTATTAATGAGGATACAGAACTCCAGAAAGTTCAAGCCGTTTGCCCAGCTAGTGAGAGACGAAGGGCAGGACTTTGCTGCTTCAGGCAGTATCTTGGTCATTTGACCACCCAGCCTCTTTTGTCCCCCAATTTTCTGCCATCAACAGCAGCAAGGAGAGAGGGCAGAACATAAGTAAACCTTTTGAAAACCTTGCACAAGATACAGAAATGGATTTTTTTTCAACCAGCAATACCCAGGTGCTTCCTGCTTTAAGCCAAACCACATATGAAAATAGAGATTTATACTAGGCTAAATTATGGAGTGCTTCTTGACTTAATTGAAAAGGAGTCACTATTGGATTGCCTTAAAATCTGGCTTCCCTACTGAATTTTAAAGTGGCTTATGCTGGCCTCAAGAACACATCTATTATGTAAAATAAGGTATTTATGCATTCAAACCAATTAGCAAGCGGTGTTTATAAAGAACCTAACTGTACCGGGTGCTATATAATTTTTAAAAAGTACAATATAAGCCATCTACTGTACTGACAAAGGGCTTGCATCTTCGTTGTGGGCACAAGACAAGCAAATGAAAGAACCTGAGGGGCACCTGGGTGGCTCACTTGGTTAAGTGTCTGCCTTTGGCTCAGGTCATGATCCCGGGGTCCTCAGATCGAGCCCCACGTTGTGCTCCCTGCTTAGCAGGAGAATCTGCTTCTCCCTTTCCCTCTGCTCCTACCCCCATTCGCGCTCTCTCGCTCGCTCACTCTCTCTCTCAAATAAATAAATAAAATCTTCAGAAAAAAAAAAAAAGATGAAACAACTTTAAAATGAACCAGTATATAGTGAAGTTAAAATGTACAGTATGGAAAATTTGTAGGATATGGATAATAAAAAAAAAGGCAAGTGAAAAGCTTCATGACACTTAAACATCTCTACTAATTTTTTTGTATAATTTTTATTTATGGGTTATCAAATAGAAACAGGTTAATAAGCAATGTAAATGAGAAACTATGACCAGTCATTTGGCAGGTTTTTAAGAGTTTTGACGCCCCTTAGTGGCCAGTCTTGATAGCATTGAACGTCTGAATTTACTGTTCTACAACTTTGATGCCTGAAAACAATGGGGGAGACTTTAATTTTAAACTACTTTTCAAAGTTTTCTTTGAATAACAGAGGCCACATAGTATAGTGGCTAACACATAATTTCTGGAGCTAGACCGTCTCGATTCAAACACCAGCTTTGCCACTTACTTGAGCCTGGACAGGCAAGTGACCCTTAATCTTTACAGGTCTCAGTTCCCTGTTTGTAAAATGGGAATAATAATAGTACCATATTTATGACATTGCTATGAGTATTAACTTAGCTAATATTTGTAAAGCACTTAGAATAGTGCCTATCATATAATAAGAATAATGTAAATGTTTGCTAAATGAATTAAAACAAATCACAATAACGATTATCCTTATATTTAGGTTATACAGTAATTTATATTTTCGCTAGCTTGGGAAAAATTATTTAACTTCTCTGGGCTTAAGTTCCTTTAATAATAAATAATTATGTGTCAGTAAAAATTTTAAAATAGACTACATATATACATTTAAGACTTTTAGAAAAGTTTTAGGTTCATAGTCCCCCATTATCAACATTCCCTGCCAGAGAGAACATTTGTTAGAACTGATGGGCTTACTGACAAACCATTATCACCCAAAATTCGTAGTTCACATTTTTAAAGAGATTTTGTTTATTTATTCGACAGAGAGAGCGAGAGAGCACTAGCAGGAGGAGTAGCAGAGGGAGAAGGAGAAGCAGGCTTCCAGCTGAGCAGGGAGACGGATGTGGGGCTCGATTCCAGAACCCTGGGATCATGACCTGAGCCGAAGGCAGACACTTAACCGACTGAGTCCAGGCTCCATAGTTCACATTGATTTACTCTTGGTGTTGTACATTCTGTGGGTTCGGACAAATGTTTTCCAGAGTGTCATAGAGTTGAAATCACAGAGTATGTATCCTTTTCAGATTGTCTCCTTTTGCTTAAAATATGCATTTAAGGTTCTTTCATGTCTTTTCATAGCTCATTTTTGTTGTTGTTGCTGTTATTGTTGAGTTTTTTTGTTCGTTTTGGTTTTGTTTTTTTTTTTAAAGAGAGATCACAAGTGCAAGCAGGATGGGGGCAGAGAGAGAGGGAGAGAGAGAATTCCAAACAGACTCCCCACTGAGCAGGGGCCTGACGTGGGGCTCAATCTCATGAACCTGATATCATGACCTGAGCTGAAATTAAGAATCAGATGCCTAACCGACTGCGCCACCCAGGCTCCCAGCTCATTTCTTTTTAGTGCTGAATAATATCCTGTTGTTTGAATGTACCACAGTTTATTTACCCATTCACCTACTGAAGGACATCTTGGTTGCTTCCAAGTTTTGGCAATTATGAACAAAGCTACTATAAATATACATATTCATATTTTTGTTGTGGACATACATTTTTAGCACCTTTGGGTAAATACTAAGGACCATGATTGCTGGATCATATAAAACTATATTTAGTTTTGTAAGAAACTGCCAAACTGTCTTCCAAAGTGACTGTACATTTTCCAATCCCATTAGCAATGAATGAGAGTTCCTGTTGTTTCAAATCTTGCCAGAATTTGATGCTGTCAGTGTCCTGAATTTTGGCCATTGTAATAGGTATGTATCTCCTTGTTGTTTTACTTTTCATATCACTAATGACATAAAATGTAGAACATCTTTCCATGTTTATTTGCCATCTGCATATCTTCTTTGATCAGGTGTGACTTTATTTTTTAAGACAGTTTAAGATTTACAGAAAAATTGAGAACATAGTCCACAGAATTGCCATATACCCCACACCCATTTTCTCCTATTATTACCATATTATATGTATATTGTACATTTGTTGCAATCTGTGAGCCAACATTAATACATTATTATTAACTAAAGTTTATAGTTCGTTCAGATTTCTTTAGTTCTTACCTAATGTCCTTTTATTACACTAGGATCTCATTCAGGATACCACATTACATTTAGTTCACAGGCTTCTTAGGTTTCTTTTGACTAGGACAATTTTTCAGACTTCCCTTGCTTTTGATGCCCTTGGAAATTTTGAGGACTGGTCAAGTATTTTGTAGAATGTCCTACAATTGGAATTTGAGATTTTTCTCATGATTAGATTGGGGTTATGGGATTTGGGGAGGAAGATCACAGAAGCAAAGTGCCATTTTCATCACCTCATATCAAGGGCATATACTATCACCATGATTTATGACTCTTGGTGTTGACATTGATCACCTGTCAGGTTTTTCCACTGTATACTTATTCTGTTTTCCTCCGTTTCCATAATCTTTGAAGGGAAGTCATGATGTGCAGCCCTCATTTAGGGACTAGGGATGTGTACTCCCTCTCCTTGAAGACAGTCTATGTAAATTCTTTGAAATTCTTCAGCATGGACAATTTGTCTCTTCTCCTTCATTTATTAATTTACCCAATCATTTATTTTTATCAGTATTGACTCATATTAACTTTATACTTTAGATTATTATCCAATATCACTTTCATCTATCTACTTATTTATTTGCCCAAATTGTTCCACCATTGGGCCACTGGAAACTCTTCCAGTTGGCTCCTCTGCTAGCTTTTTAAAATCACATCCTGGGGTGCCTGGGTGGCGCAGTTGTTAAGCGTCTGCCTTCTGCTCAGGGCGTGATCCCAGATTCTGTGATCGAGCCCCGCATCAGGCTCCTCTGCTGGGAGCCTGCTTCTTCCTCTGCCACTCCCCCTGCTGTGTTCCCTCTCTCACTGGCTGCCTCTCTCTCTGTCAAATAAATAAATAAAATCTTTTAAAAAATAAAAAAATAAAATAAAATCACATCCTTACTTTCTGGCACTAAAACATGCTCCAGGCTCACCTTGTCTATTTCCCACCACAGTCCTCAAATCAGTCATTTCTCGAAAGAGCCCTAGTTCCTTTCATTGGAGAATGATATTAGACATCAAGATCTGGGTTTTAGGTATGTTTGTGGTAGGGGTATCATTTCTTTTAGGACTGCTCAGTTAGCAGATCAAAGATAATATATGTGTGTATATTCATATATATATATTTCTATATGAAACCATATGCATCTATGTTAGCTAAACCGGAGTTCCTACTGATATCTCCAATCCATTACCACATGGATTATTCTAGCCTCCTGCTCCTGCTTATCTATAAGTTCTCACTCAAAAATGAGATACTTGGCTCCCACCATCTACCATCCCTTTACGCCCTTTACTCAATTGTCTAGTCCCAGTATACATGTATAGTGGCATCAGAATTGTTACCCCATACCCTCAAGTAAAACAACTGTATCAAGTAAAGTAGAGTTCTTTTATGCAATTTCTTTTGCCTTCAGTCTCACAGATTCCACTCATTTCCCTTTTTACTTAAGGTCAGCACCATTTCCCCTTACCTCCTTCAGTGAGGTTGTTTCATAACATTGGTAAAATAGAGTCCTCGTCATCGTCTGCATCTCTTCCTGGAGTTCTCTGACCTCCTAAATGATTTTATGTTAATTTTCATACATTAAGCTTCACTCTTTGTGTCATACACTTCTACAAGATTTGATAAATGCATAATATCACGTATCTACCATTAAAATATCCTACAGGGGTACCTGGGTGGCTCAGTCGGTTAAGCATCTGTCTTTGGCTCAGGTCATGATGTCAGGGTCCTGGGATAGAGTCCCACATCGGGTTCCCTGTTCAGCCAAGAGCCTGCTTCTCCCTCCGCCTCTGTCCCTTCTCCCCTCCCTGTTCATGCTCTCTCTTTCTCTCTCAAATAAATAAATAAATAAATCTTTTTAAAAATGAAAAAATAAAGTATCCTACAGAGACTTTCACCTCTCTGAATGTCACCTGTGCTTCACTTCCCCATCCTTCTACCCTGAAGCCCCGACAACCACCGTTTGTATTGTCTTTATAGTTCTGCCTTCTCCAGAATATCCTATAATTGGAGTCATACAATGCGTCATCATTTTATTTTTAAAAAATTTTGAAGATTTTATTTATTTATTAGAGAGAAAGAGAGTGTGGGGAAGAGGGAGGAGGGAGGGAGAAGGTGGAGCCCAATGCAGGGCTGGATCTCACTATCCCTCAGGGTCTCAGCTGAAACCAAGAGTCAGTCACTTAACTGACTGAGCCACCCAGGCGCCCCACATGCAAACATTTTAGACTGGCTTATTTCCTTTAGCAATATGCATTTAAGATTCCTCCATGTCTTTTTGTGGCTTGGTAGCTTCTTTCTCTTTATCTATGAGTAATACCCAATTGGATAGATGTACATTTTATCTGTCAGGCAATGCTTTAATAACTGAAAATGCAGAGATAGAAAAAAAAATCATTTTTCTCCTGGAGAAGTCCACGGTCATTGGAGCTGGTGGCCCATAAATAGATTACAGCACGGTAAGAGCTATGTTACACGTATAACCAAAGTGCTGTGGGCACCCATGGGAGAAAGTGGATGTTTACTGGGAATGTAATGAGGTGCAGGCATAGTGAAAAGCAGGCATTTGTCTTGGGCCTTGAAGAAAAGTTGGCCTTTGAGGGGGAGACAGAAGAAGGAAGGTGATTGGTGAAAGGTACCTGCCAACAAGTATTGCAAGAAGGTGAAAGAGATTATCTTAGGTCCTGGGTAACAAATGCATTTTTCCAATCTGCATGGGTGACCCCAGAGTTAGGAGGAAGGGGGTTTTGTGGTGCCCCTTCCCTTGGATAATAGCAATAACAATGGCTCTCACTTAATGAGCACCTCCTACCATGTGCCAGGCACAGCGGTAGGCACTTCACACATATTTTTCCCTCACAGAACTGGACTGGTGTGTGTGTAACACACATACATGCAAAGATATGGAAGAAGTCCATCATTCTTTCCATTGAAAGCCGATCCTACTGATGATGATTGCTATTGAGGTGTGTGCTGGTAACGTTAGAGACATTGTCTTACATGTGTCTTTTTTTTTTTTTTAAGATTTTACTTATTTATTTTAGAGAGAGAGAGAGAAAGCACAAGCAGGGGGGTGGAGGGGAAGAGAGAGGGAGAAGCAGACTCCCAGCTGGGCAGGGAGCTGAATGTGGGGCTTGATCCCAGGATGGTGGGATCATGACCTGAGCTGAAAGCAGATGCTTAAGTGACTGAGCCACCCAGGCACACCTCTGCCTTACATGTGTAAAGAGAAATTGCCCTTTGATGTCTCTCCTTCTCTAGTCCCCTTTAAAAAAGCCATCCCATTACCAGTTGCTACATTTGGTGGGAGTACCTACCTCCTTTGTCTGATCCGGGCATCAGGCCTCCAGACCACCTCATTTTCTTTTTTACCTCTCAGATTTTATATTTACCTAAACAATTCCAGAAATGAGTGATAAGGGATGCCTGCGGTGGCTCAGTTGGTTAAGCACCTGCCTTGGGCTCAGGTCATGATCCCAGGCTCCTAGGATTGAGTCTGGCATCAGGCTCCTTGCTCAGCAGGGAGTCTCCCTCTCCCTCCCACCTCCCCTGCTTGTGCGTGTTCTCTCTCTGATAAATAAACAAATAAAATCTTAAAAAAAAAAAAGAAATGAGTGATAATAGGAACTGGGATCAGAATTGGAGGACACCAAGCTTTTCTTTGAAGAAAGTAGCAAAATGAGGTCAACTTTCTCTGAACTCTGCTCCATGTAAGTTCCCTTAAGAAAGTCCAAACAAAGCTATTGATCAGTATCTGGGCTGCCTGCTTCTTACTCAGAGAGTTCAGAACTGAACTTTCCCCCCTCATGTTGACTCTATAATATGTGGCAAGGTCTTGAGATTGGGCCAACACTCCATGGAGGCCACCAGAACAGCACTGTTCTGGAATAGAGTTCTCTAGGGCAAATAACTATAAAAATGTGGAAACGGGAAGAGTTAAGAGCTGCCTCAGTTCCAACCAACTCTGTTTGACCATCATGACTTTTGGCACTGGAAGATGACATAACGATTTGTACCAAAAAACAAATTACCAGTTTGGAATAATCTTTGATGAAGTCTTGGCAATCCTGTTGACGCTGTGGATCCTTCACATATTTCAGCCGATGCAATCCGCCAGGGAATGTGTACTGAATGACACATCACATAGCTAAAAATAAAACAGCAGTTAATTTGACACCCACAACTAGATGACAAAAATGGAACCTACAAAGTGACTCAAAATTTATATTATTTCCAACATTTTAAGTACTGATGATTGGGTCTCTTGTATTCATTTCCTATGATGCAAACTTTTCCAAACACTAAACTTAAATTTGTTGTAGAATAAAATTTCAAGATCTAAGGAATTATAAAGTCACGATCACACAAATATAAACATGTGTCTTTACTCACATTTGGTCAGTTAGTTTTTGGTTTATAGTCCTTATAAATGTATCAGTATTATAATCACACCTTTCCGTTTAGGTAAAAAGTTATTTTAGTCAAGTTAAACTAGAGGTGGTTGTGTATACAACCAATTCTGCTACTCAACGGAAGCAGCCCAAAGGCTGGTATGTGTTTTATGAATATTTGTACCCTCCATGCAGTAGAGGCTTCCAGTTGTCCTCCAATAATCATGGTACTCCCCTGCCCCCAGTTTTTAAAAAAGTTTTTATTTAAATTCCAGTAAGTTAACATACAGTGTCATATTAGTTTCAGGTGTACAATATGGTGATTCAACACTTCCATACAGCACCCAGTGCTCATCACAAGTGCCCTCCTCAATCCCCATCACCTATGTCACCCATCACCTCACCCACCACGCCTTAGGTAACCATCAGTTTGTTCTCTACGGTTAAGAGTCTGTTTCTTGGTTTGCCTCTCTCTCTCCCTTTTTTCCCTCCCTTTGCTCATTTGTTTATAAGTGGGTCACATGGTTACGTAGAAAAAGGCCACATTTCCTCAGCCTACCTTACAGATAGGTGTGGCCTGATAATTAAGTTCAGACAAATGATACATAAGGCTAAGTGTCATATAGCAGTCTCCAAGAACCTTCCCTAATTTAGCTTTCTCTCCATTCCTGCCTCCTTCCTCCTGGCTGGATGGTGAGTGGCTATCTTGGACCATGAAGTGATCTTAGAACAGAGGCCAGGCCTGGCAGAACAAGTCTGGCCTGCCTCACTCTGGACTTTTTATGTGGGACAAACTTCTATCTTGTTCAAGTCACTGTCACTAGCCACTGAACATAATTAATTCTAACTGATAAACCTTAAAAATCTCTAGCATACCCTATATCACCACCAAGGCAGAACATATATAATAAAAGTTTATTGCATAAATGCTGCAAATTTCAGGGTGTACGTTATTTTTGCTAATCCAGAAATTCCTGGGCTAAAACATGAAAACAGCGAGGTCATCTCAAGGTCAGAGGGAAATGAGATCAAGGAGCTCAAGCAACCAGGAGACTAGCTCTTGTCAGACAAATAAGGAAGAAACAGTCAAAGCTAAGGCTCAGTAAAAGAAAACATGACTCAGTCGGGGGGACGTGGATATAAGAGGAATTTGCAAATATCTCTAGACTGGAGGATAATGAACAGGTAGCTCAGGGTCTGTGTCAGAGGTTCTCAACTGGGGGCAATTTTGCTCTTCAGGGGACATTGGCAATATCCAGAGACATTTTGGGTTGTTATAACTGGTTGGGGGAGGGGTGGTACTATGGCCATCTAGTGCATAGGACAGCCCCCATTACAGAGAATTATCCAGCCCCAAATGTCGATTGTGCTGAGGTGAAGAAATCCCGTTCTAGCTGACTATACGTGGGGAGGTTGGACCCCCAACTCCAGCTCCTCTGGGAGTTCAGGCCAAAGGTTAAACGGATCATTTAGCCAGCCTGGATAACAGCTTGGAAATAGACAATCCAGACTTTCATGTTCAGCATCATTAAGCAGACTTTGTGACCAAGCTGAGTTCCTGCAAATTGCTCCTGGAATACTAAATAGCTTATACCTTGAAGTTCCTCCCACAACACAAAGATAATTGTGCCCTACGTAAGACTGAGACTGTGACATGCTCACAAGCCATTAAGGAGAGTGTGGGATATAAAACAGGTATGTATGGAGGTTATAAGATCTCTCCCCATTCCAAATGTGGGGAGAGAAATGAAATCGACAAACAGCTTTTCCCTTGGTGTGTATCATCTGTGTCCTAAATGTGGGAACGAGCCCACATTCCCCAGGCCAGGGCTTGTGCAAGAGATCCATGTCAGAGTGGCGGAGAGGGCAGATCTATTCTTGATTCTGCAGTTGATTCGCTGTTTGAACTGAAATAACCCCCTGACTTTTCTAGGCGCCAGTTTTCCTTATAGTGTGAAAGTCAAAATTATCATTAGCTGGAGGGGAGGCCTGAGGGAAAGAGAGAGGAAGAGCAAGTTGATTGAACCCCTCTGGCTGTTAGGCACTGTCTGCATAAATCAGCTCACTTAAATCTCCGAATATCCCTGTTGGCTCTGGGATGACAGTACTGTGGCTATAAAGTCCTATTTATATTCCTGCATCTATGTTAGCATACATACATCTGTTTTTCATATTAATTGGATTATAACAATTATTTTTGTTTCTCAGAAATTTATTTGTCCAACTGCATTAAATATTAATTGAATGCTTATTATACACAAAGCACTATGCTTGGTTTTCTGTGGTTCCTGCCCACAAAAGGCTTTCATTCCAGTGGGGAAGCAGACATTCACACAATAAATTATAACACAAGGTAGAAAGCCATAATGCCATAAAAGAGACATAAACAAAGTGTTATGGGCCCATAGGGAGTGGAATAGTCAATTTTGTTGGAAGAAGTAGGCTCAGTCATTCATCATTCTGTTTAAAACATATTATTGCTCCTCTGATATATGCCAGTCAGTCTGCTAAATTATTATGGACATTCAAAGATGAGAGAGATCAAAGAGCTTAACTGAGTGGGTAAGAGATGTATATTGGAAGTGACATTTGAGCAACATTATGTTAAAAGTTGTTCATAGTCCTTCCAAAGGTCAGATAGGAGGGTGGGGGAAGGGGACGGTAATACAAGCAAAGGGAAAGCATGAGGAAAAACTTGGTGCCAAATGAGCCTCCACATAGCTCCTGATCTCTACCCAAATCCTAATTCCCACCCATAACCACACCTGTTAACACCTTAATTTAGGAGGGGGCCTCTCTCTAAGTCTGCTCTGTAATGTAAATCCTCCATGAGGAGGTTTTTTTTCTTTTAATGGATGTGCAATATTTCTTTCATTAGCAGTTATCCACATTATTTCTGCTTGGAAACTACTATAGAATGATACAATAAACATCCTTATACATATGTCTTTGTGTACTTGTGTGAATGTGTCTATGGACTAAATTTAAATTGGGGTTGTAATGAACTAATTTCAAGGAGGAGTCACCAATTGACAGGGATCTCAGATTCCTAGAGAGATGAAGGGTGAATGGTAGAACATTGAGCCTCCAAGAGAAAAAGGCGGAAAGAGAAAATGGAAAGCTCTCTAGACAAACTTCACCTGCCTCAAAATTTTGTGTGAAGGCAACTCTGTCTATAACCTCAAACTGGGCTTTGCCAAGTGGGTCTTTACCCCTTTGGGTGTTCTGCTTCAGTGAGACGCGTTTCTATGTGTGTGTGCAGAGCATTACACTAGCATGCACTAACAGACAAGCAGAAGTGGCAACAAATATTTAAGATAAATGTGGGAGAAACTTAACATTGACAAAAATATATCCATTAACTTTTTTCCTGTGATTGAAAAAGATGGGCCCTGTTTATTTTGAAGATCAGTGATTTGAGAACCCTAGGTCTGATGCAATCACCAGAAACCATGTAGGAATCCAGATCCTGTTACTCTTGGGATTCTAGTTTGCTGAAGGAAGTGGTGAGGGAAGCTAGCACAGAGAAAAGAGGAGGGCAAGAAAGCCTCCCCTGCTCTTAAAATTCTGCCAGGAGAGTCAACAAATGATTCCATCTTTAAAAAAAAAATAGATATAATTCACATACCATAACATTCACCACTCAAAGAATGTACAATTCAGTGGCTTTTTGGTATATTTATAGGGTTGTACAAACATTGCTACTATCTAATTCCAGAACATTTTCATATCCCAAAAAGAAACCCCACATCCATTGGTGGTCTCTCTCCATCTCCCTTCCCCCAACCTCTAATCTACTTCAAGTCACTATGGTTTTGCCTATACTGGACGTTTCATATAAGTGGAATCATACAGTATGTGGTTTTATGTGACTAGTTTCTGCCAGTTGGCATAATGTTTTCATTATTGCTAAGAAGTTTTACTGAAATAAACTGATAGAATGAATAGCTTAAGCATTTCTTTTCTGCAACACCAAACTCACATTCTTGCACTTTCAGCTTCTAAGCCCAGGATTTATCTCTTTTTAAAAATCATTTCTTTTGAATACAGTGCTGATATTCTGAAAATCTGTGGAGAGGAAAGATGTGAGTCTGACCTTGTGCCATGTCTCTACTTTCCAGAGTCATTTTAGATTCAGAACTAATTACATATTATCTCTAACCAGCCCGGTGATTCAGTTCTTTGAAAGAATAGAATTTTAATGTCTTTCTATTAATAGCTTGCATTTGATGCTTCTTAGAGTAGATAAGTCTTAGAATCCACAAAATCTATGGTAAACCCCATTTGATCATGAAATTCTTTGCTGGATCCAGGAGATATTCTACACCTCTTTTTAGCATTCAGAATTCTAGCAATCACGTGATTGATATTGTCTGAGTTACAGAATTATCCAGGGCAGGAATATATGTCTGCTTTGTTCATTGCTATATATCTCCAATTTCCAGCACAATAGGTAGGTAGCATAGAAAATGTTCAATAAATGTCTGTTGAATAAATAAATGGATATGAAGCATTTGAGAAATTCCTACTTGTGTATTGTCTAATTTAAGATTTGGTCTAATTTCTCTGCAAGTGAGAGTTTCTAAGAACATACATAATAAAGCACCGGGAAATGGGAGACCGGCCTGATCAGACTTGGGTTCCAGGCCTACTAGGGGTGGGGGGCTGGGCAGTATTAGGACTTGAGTGGAAACAGATTTTCTAAGGAAGGGGAGTTCTGTTAACAAAAGAATAGGAGACACAGAATTGGGGAAAGAAAACTACGGCTGTCTACATGGTAGTGCATGAACTCACCATAAACTATTCAATCACATTACATATTTCAGAAAGCTTAAAATGAGAAAGAAGGAGAAACTGCTAGGTATTCCAGCAAGCGGTGGAGGGAAATTGGAGAAAGAAAAGGGAGGCAGAATGAGTGAGGCAGAGACAGAGATAGGGATGGAGAGGGAGGTTGGCAGCAGGCCAGGCTGCAGAGCTAGGATTTTATTCTCAGTGTGGTGGAAGTGACATGGCCCATTTATACATTTAAATATCATTCTGGCAGCCCTGTGGAGAATGAACATGGAGAGGTGGCAAGAGGGGAAGTCTGGAAACCAGTTAGGAGTTTATTGCCCACGAGATAAGTGATGCTGATGGCCAGGACTAGGCTGGTAGCAGGCGCGGTAGCGAGATATGTTAAATTACCCAGACATTAAGTGACTGTGTACAAAAATAATTAACTTCAATTGGTTTACATGCTACAAAGGAGATGAGTTAGGCAACTTGTTCTGTCTGCGGGGTGGGAGAGGAATCAGGTGAAGTTTCTTTGAGCAAGTGACATTCAAGTTGGGACTGGAAGGATAATTGAAGAGGAGAGGAGAAGAAAAGTTTCTAGCACAGGAATGCAGGTGGGAAGACTTGGAGGCCAGGAAGAACATAGCTCATTCCAGGAACCAAAAGGCAGCCAGTGTGGCTGGAGCAGAGAGCAAGAGGAGCAGTTATGTGAGATGAAGCTGGTGGGGTTAGCAGGAGCCAGATCTTGTAGGGTCTTCTAAGCCTAATACGTCTTGTAAGACTGTGCATCTAAAAGCGCAAGGAAGCCATAGAGGGATTTTAAGCCTGAGGGTGACATTATTGTTTCCCTCTGTTAACATATATTTATTAAACATCATCAACATGACCATCACCTACATGGTCAGATTCACGGTTTAGAAAGAGCACTTTAATTGCAATATGGGAAGTGAAAAAGAGGAAGTAAGAGTGAGTGCAGAGGACCGAGTGGTGGACTTGTGAAACAGGTAGTAGACGATGGTTGTGTTTTGTACCATGGAGGTGGCAATGGCCATAGGAAGAGGTGGATGATGTGGGGATTGGCAGGCTAGGGGAGCAGGGGTGTAGGAGAGGATCAGGGCTTGGGCACTGTACAATAGGCATTGGCAGATGGGGTTTAGCAAAGGGTTGGGACATTGTATTAAGTTCCAAGGGACACCTAGTTAGTCTCCTGCTTCTTAACCAATAGCATCTTAGAATGTCCTTAGACGACTGAGATAAAATTCGCAGAATGACTAGCAGGAAATAGATGGCATGCTTACCTTGGAGCACTTCTCGGTGAGCTTATTTACAAATGGTTGCTTACAAAGATGTGGGCAGGGTGTAGAATCATCACAAAGGATAACCCTAGGCCCCAAATAGATGTGGCAAGTTACCAGAACCTAGCTGGAGAAAGCCATATAGAAAAGGTTTCTTTGACCTCTGATCTTCGGTCAAGGGATTCCCAGGGAAGGAGCCAGGAGAGTAGAAATTCTCCCTGACTTGCTTTCTTCCCTCTCATCACTTGCCCAGGATCTCCACTGGCCAACCCCATCCAGAAGCCGGACGGCATGGAGAATCTGTGGTGAATTCAGGTCAGCCTCCAGGTGCTAGTGCAGAGTGAAAGGTGAAGAGTGGACCTGGAGGGGCAAACGTAAGGCCATGCGGGAACGCAGCCAATCAAATTACCAACTCAAATGCTCGCCTCTTAGCCGGCACTGAAATAGGATTTCAAGCATTTAAATTGGGAAACAAAAATGGAAGAAGAAAAGTTCTCAACTGTTGAAGGAAGCGCCTCCACCGATCCTTGTCTATTACTCAGGATATTTAGTTGTAAAATCTGATGAAAATTCCCTTTTGGGATCTGCGGCTTTTGCCAATCTTTTGGCAAGATCTTCAAAAATACAGTTTGAGAAGTAAAGAATTTTACAGTGAAGTTCAAAGGAATTCAGTTTGCATCCTGCACAAATGTGAGTTGTTTTCTGCAACCTAGGCAACTCCTTGGAGCTTAAACACATCAGAAGCAGGGAATGCTGGCCAGATAACAAAATTATTTCGCCGCATCATGGATCTGATCAACCCAGGCTTTCTGTCTTCATTTTCCCTATTACCCAAGTTACAGCAAATTTGTTTTTCTAAGCACATTGTCTTTTTAAATCCATGACAAATCACTGAAAAGTCATCTATTACTTCAAATTCAGTTGTTCAGCACCTTTTCCACCTATGACTAGTAAAACAGGTTAGCCAGATATCCTATTTCTTTACCCTCTAAAATGTTATGATCTTGGAATGGGCTTTTAATATTTTTCTTAATGGCTCCAGTTTCCACTGCAAGTTAACAATGATTATTTGTGGTCTGACAGTTCCCTTGGCATTACACCAAAAACAGAAGCAAGAAAGCACATTCTCCGCCAGAGAGGCTTAACATCTAAGCCAGACATTCAGCTGTGAATCCAAATTGCCTTCTCTTCTATACTTCTTCTCTCTCTGGAGTAAAAAATGTCATCTGGCAGGTTCTTTGGTTTTTCTAGTTCCAGAAAGCTATTTGAGCCCAACAATTTCCAAAAATGTCATAGCATTTTCAAGTCAGTAGAAATGTCAATCTGTTTTAAGTAGAAGATGTGTGTCCAAGTTAAAAGAAACGAAATATTTTTTTTCTCTCCTTAGAAAGTTGGTTATCAAATATTGTCTTGGGGGAGGAACTGCAGCCCGAGACTAACGTAGACTGGTCAATAGCAAGCTGCGAGGTGCACACAAACAGACTGGAATGCTGTCCCTCTTGCTCTTCCTCCTCCAGCTCTATCCCTGCCACGCCAGCCCCACCCAAACAGCCCTCCACTTGAGAAAGGAGAGAACAGCAGTGATAAGAGGGCCAGGGGAAGGCTGTGTGAAGAACTCAGGATAGCTTGCTTTCTGAACACTTCCACTAAAAGTTCAATAACAACAAATATGTTTCAGTTAAAAGCCTCAGCAATGAAAGGCAACTTAAATTTTACATTTTAGGTTTAAAAATTACCGCAGGGGACCAGGAGAACTCTATTTAACAAAAATAATTAATTTTAAAAGTCCAGGGCTAAAGTATGATCATTTAAGGGCAAGATATGATTGAGAAAGATAAGAGAATGTAAAGGTGGAGGAAGAAAGAGAGAAATGACCCCAATGATTGTCAAATTCCTGAGAAACACAAATTCGATGTATTCATAGTAGTGCTAATATATTAACACCCGTCTTTTCTTTGGATTAAAAATTGTTTAATTTATTATTTATTAAATATAACTTATATTTTCCTTTCAGCACGTAATTTTGAGTATTTCTGAAGCAAATAATTAAACAAAATTTTTAAAGATTTTATTTATTTTAGAGAGACAGAGAGAGCATGCACACGTTTGAGTTGGGGGAGGGGCAGAGGGAGAGAATCTCCAGCAGACTCCATGCTGAGTGTGGAGCATGAAGCGGATCTCGTCCCACAATCCTGAGATCATGACCTGAGCCAAAACCAAGAGTTGGACACTCAACTAACTGAGCCACCTAGGAGCCCCAATTTTTAAAATTTTAAAATTTTTAATAAAAACTGATGTATGGAAGGTGTATAACATGATGATTTGATATACATAGTGAAATGATTACCACAATCAGGGTAATCAACACGTCATCTCCTCACATGGTTACTATTTTTGTCTATATAATGAGTATACCTGAAATCTACACTCTTAGTGTATTTTCAGTGTTCAGTATAGTATTAAGTACAACTGACCTTTTTTTTTTTTTTTTAGATTTTATTTATTTATTTGACAGAGAGAGAGACAGCCAGCGAGAGAGGGAACACAAGCAGGGGGAGTGGGAGAGGAAGAAGCAGGCTCCCAGCGGAGGAGGGAGCCCGATGCAGGGCTCAATCCCCGAACGCCGAACGCCGGGATCATGCCCTGAGCAGAAGGCAGACGCTTAACAACTGAGCCACCCAGTCTCCCCAGTAAGTACAACTGACCCTTAAACAACATGAGTTTGAAGTGTGTGGGTTCACTTATACACAGGGTTTTTTTTTACACTACAGTACGACTGTTAATATATTTTTTTCTTCCTTATGATTTTCTAGTAACATTTTCTTTTCTTTAGCTTATTGTACTGTAAGAATAAAGCATATAATACATATTAGGCTCCTGGGTGGCTCAGATGGTTAAGCATCTGCCTTCGGCTCAGGTAGTAATCTCCAGGTCCCAAGATTGAGTCCCAAGTCAGGCTCCCAGCTCAGCAGCAAGTCTGCTTCTCCCTCTCCCTCTGTCTCTTTCCCCTGCTCATGCTCTCTCTCTCTCTTTCTCTGTCTCAAATGAATAAGTAAAATCTTTAAATAAAGTATATAATACATACAACATACAAAATATGAGTTAATTGACTATGTTATTTGTAAGGCTTCTGGTCAACAGTAGACTATTAGTAAAGTTTTGGGGGAGTCAAAAATTATACACATGCAAGGGCAGTGGAGGGATGAGGGAATAGGTAAAGGGGATAAAGAGGTACAAACTTCCAGTTATAAATAAAATAAGTCACTGGGATGAAAAATACAGGATAGGGGATATAGTCAATAATACTGTAAATACACTTACCATGGTGAGCATTTCTTTATGTATGGAATTGTTGAATCATTGTGTTGTACACATGAAACTGATTTAATATTTTATGTCAACTATACTTCAATTAATATTTAAAAAATGAAAAATAAAAAAGTTACATGCAGATTTTTGACTGCATGGGGACCGGTACTCCCAACCCTCGTGTTGTTCAAGGGTCAACTGTATAGTCATCATGCTGTACATTAAAGATCTAGACTTATTCATACTATATAACTGCTCATTTGTATTTGACCAACACCTCCCCAATCCCCCTCCATCTCTCACCCCTATCAGACCCTGGTAACCACCATTCTACTCTCAGCTTTTATGAGTTCAATCTTTTTTTAGATTCCACACATGAGTGAGATCATACAGTATTTGTCTTTCTCTGTCTGGCTTATTTCACTTAGCATAATGTCCTCCAGATATATCTTGATAGGACCTTATTCTCTGCCCATACACCCCTCTCTAGCCTGTTACAAACCTATTTCCACACTCCCAGAACCTTCCAGTTTCTAAGCTGACCTCTGAAATCTACATCACCCTAACTTCTATTGGCCTGGTTTATAATTAATCATTCCTTGCTTTGCATTGTCCTCTAATATTTGTGGGCACCTGAATGAACATTTATTGCTGACTCATTGCCCAGTTTGATAAGTGATCCTTGTCTTTTTCTGAACAACAAGTCTAGGAGAATAGCCCAGGTCTTAAAGTTAGGCAGATCCGAGTTTGGGTCTCAAAATGCCAGGTTACCAGCTGTGTGATTTTGGTTAAATTACCTAAGTACTCTGAGCTTAAATTTTGTCATTTGTCAAATATGGACCCTGCGGTCATTGTTAGGATTATCTGAGACTTCATATATGAAAGAACATAATGTCTCGCACATAGATACTTTTCATTCTCCTTTCTTTCCAACCCATTCAGTAGGGAAAAAGTGAAGAAAGGAGATATGGCTTTATGGGTGTCTAAAGTTCTACTTAATATCTCACCAAAAAGAGAAATGGGATTCTTTGTGCTTATGAACAATCTAATGACTAAAATTCCTGGCAACAGGGGCGCCTGGGTGGCTCAGTCAGTTAAGCATCTGCCTTTGGCTCAGGTCATGATCCCAGGGTCTTGGGATCAAGCCCCATGTCGGGCTCTCTGCTCAGCTTTCCCTCTCCCTCTGCCTGCTGCTCCCCCTGCTTGTGCTCTCTCTCTGTCAAATAAATAAATAAAATCTTTAAAAAAAAAAAAAGTAAAATTCCTGGCAACCGATGAGTCTCCTAATGTTTCAATCCCAAGATTTAGAATTATGAGAAAAGCATGTCTGTGGTGTCAATGACATTATACAACACTCTCTGAATATTTCAGTTACATCTCAGTAGTGATTTATTTTTGCAGTAGGCCTCCTCTTTTTTTGCTTGGCAAATTATCCTGGCCTAATTTTAGAAAGGGAGGGGGATAGGAAAAGGAAAACTCTGAATATTAATTAGTTCCCATGCTTATAAATAGTAAACAGAATTAGAACTGCCTGGTGAAATCAATCCATTAAAAAGTCTCTTTCATAAAAACCAAAAAAAAAAAAAAATTCTAAAAAGGCAGCAACAACAAAAAAGTGTTTGGCATAATGTGCCCCTCAAGAAATAATCTTCTTTTCTCTAAGCAATAAGGGTGATGGCAGAATAACAATGGATAATTAATCAGAATAAATGTGCTCGAGGAAAGCTATTTCATAAAGTAAAATCCAGGAAGCAAAGAGAAACCCAAGCAAAGATTTAGTAATAAATAATAAAAATGATCAAGGGACTGACATTCAAGAAAATAAGTGGCCATCATCAATGAGTCCCGACTCAGGAAAAACACTGAATGGTTTCAGCTGTGGAGATAATCCCATGATCTATAGAGAGATCTGCTGGATGACGGGCACCTGGGGAGAGCAAGAAGGTATGTGCTATAAACAGGCACCTTGACAAACCAGCATCTCTGTAGCTTTCCTATGTAGAATCTTATTCCAGGCACGGGACCTAGAAGTCACTGGGCTAAGCTTGCTAATATCCTTGTACCCATCTGGATCCTTCCAGAATGTCTGAGATTTGGAGTAACCAGGACACTATGCACCTAATCCCTTCCACAGAAATCCCAGGGCTCTTTTTAAGCCCCTATTTCTGCCCCAGTCCTGGGATGTAAGAAGCAGCTAAGCGAGTAAAAAATGCAAGAGTCTAGCCAGCTCATCATACAGCAGGGTAAAGAAATATGCAAAACCCGAGTCTATGTATGATTGCCTCACGGAGGGTCATGGATTTTGGTTTGCCTCAGGCTCTCTCCACCCAAACTGATTTTAATCCACAGTGTAATTCTCGAGGCAGCCAGTCTAACCTCCCAGAATCCACACGGCTAAGGAAGGAGTCAGGACTGGCCTATTCCAGATCCTGGCAGAGGACACTGGCCCCCCCCCCCCCNGTTTGAGCCTGTGCCCTCAGGACTGACCTAAAGCCAAATCACTCACCAAAATATTTGCTTTTTCATGGTACTGAAGACCAAAGGTAGGAAAAATTAGATAGTCATGTTAGTAACAATTGAAGCTTACTTTGATACAGTTGAGAAGAGAGATGCTATCACTATTAAATCCCTTGCTCCTTACCTCTTTCCTCTGAATATATCTTCTCCATTCCTCCAGAAAAATTACAGTTCTGTTTGCCTGAGCATCTAGGTTTCACAGGGTTGAGTCATTCTCTCCTGCAAGCCCATCAAGGCCTAAAAATGGGCTTAGATGATTCTCAGCTGAGAACAACCCTAAATCCTACAGTGACGCTCTAGACATGAGCCTCTTGGAAGCCTTGGTGAAAAGAAACCAGGTCACCCTTCTACATCTCGTCTTGCTGGGTCTTCTGGCTTGTCGATCCTTATATTAGCCCTGTAGGAGAGATTTCTACTCTGTGCTGCAGTTAAAAGCCAAGGTCCTGCTTTTCCACCACATTCCTGCTATCCCATTTCCCAGGAGCAGGCCCTCCATTAATTTGGAATAGATTACCTTGAATGACATTACTCTGCTTAGAATTTAAGACCAGTTAAGACCAGTGAACCCCATAAATACAGCCTTACTTTTTTTTTTTTTTTACCGTAAAATAAGTTCTTGGATCAGAAGCAATGTTGTATGGTATACCGTAGTGGTGGATGAAGCATTAACTAAGAACATGTATAATATTTCTGGAAGATATATGGTAGGCAAGAAAGATTATTCAGAATACATTTCTATCTCAATGAGGACAAATTACCCAATTCCTTAGTCATCAGAATAGAAGGGGCAAGGGCAATATAATAAATCTGCCACCAGGTGGCAGTCTCTTCTTGCTGAGTGTAGTACAGAATAGAGGGCTCAAGGAAGGTGGAATTGAGGCCGCAACGTCAGATTGACGTTCAGCAGAGGCAGTAGCCAGATCAACTTTGTTGAAGGGAACCTCATATTAAGTTCATGAATAATCTCCATCCCTGAAACCATTAATTTTTCTATGAGTCTACTGTGCAAGTACTGAAGTGTTTGGGGAAAGAATCTGAGAGTCACAAAATCAATAATCTTGTCCACCCAATTATTCAGATCATCTTTGATGGGTATTCACAAAGGACACAAATATTCTCATATTCTCATATCATTCCAAGATATTCATTCACATACATCTTCCCTAAACCTCCAGCTACCAATCCCCTGATGTTCTGTTCTTCCCTCCAAATTTCTGAACATGTGACCAAACGCTTAACCACTGTCCTTGAACTTACATGGATCTACATTTCAGTCCATCTCTCTTTCTTGGAAAATTGACCATTAGATGTACAGGTCAAAGTTATACCCACTGGGAGGATTTCCATTCCTCACTGTCTTTTCATGACACACCTAATTTGGACTGCTATAGCAATTTTGACCGTAACATTATATTGTGGAAAGCTATTTATAATCCAGGCTTGAATTTCTTCTTCCTTTGTCATTTGATCATAGAGAATTTTCCATAAGGATATAGGTGTGGGTTGAGTGAGAGATACCTGCTCATGCAACTTACTCAGATCTCAGAAGTTACTTAAATCTAAAAAAAACAAAAAACAAAACCAACAAGCTATTTAAAACTGATTTTACATATGCCATTTCCCTTTGATGATGAAACAAACGCTCAGCTTACCAAATTTATGGTTTGGTGGTGCAGACAAGTCCCAGTTAAGATGAGCAACTCACTTCACATTGGGTGTCCTGAGGTCTGGCAGAGGTGGCTAGAGATACATGTATCCCAGGGAATTTATCCCAGATAAATTCCATGTAGATTCAGAGACCATCTACTTCAGTGTAGTTTTTAGAAGTCCAGTGGTTCAGGCTTGGCAGAATAACCTCACCAAAGTGAAAGACAAATTGTAGCATCTTTCACCTCTGCCATAAAGAAAGAAGCAAAGAGCCCCTGGGTCTCTTTGGGTTCCAGAAACAACATATTCCACACTTTGGAATATTGCTTCTGCCCATATACTGGGCGACATGGAAATCTGTCAGCTTAGAGGGGCCTTGGAGCAAGAAAGGGCAGGTCTAAAATGTGCAATCAGCACTGCCTCTTGGGTCACACAATTCAGCAGGCCTACAGTGATGGAGGTGGCAAAAAAATGCAGTAAGGGGCCTATGGAGAACTCCAGTGGGAGAATCACAAGGCTGGCGCCTGAAATGATGCAGAAAGTTCATGCTATCCACAGAGGAGAGTTATATATCTTTGGAAAAACAGTTCTTGACAAGTTACAGAGGACAAGTTACTTTGGTAGAGGCAGAATGTTTGACTATGAAGCGTCAAATGACCCATCCCGTAGGAACTTCCCATTATAAACTATGTTCTATCAAAAAGTTGGATGGGCCCAGTGCCAGTTTTTCATAAGATGGAACTAGTACATCCAGGATCAAGTTCAAGCAGGGCTAAAGGGCATAAGTAAGTTGTATGAGCAAATAGGTCAGACCCTCATGTTACTTATCACAGTTGCACTAACTCCTCTCCTATGGCTTGTACTCTGGCTTTGCAAAGGGTCCCAGTCAAAATGACCAGTCAAAAGGGAGAGAAAGGCCCAAGATTGGCTTATAGATGGGTCAACTCATTAAGTGCATGCAGACTGAAATGGATTAGCCATTTCAAAATGGGTTATAGCTGTATTCAGAGGTGGTCCTAAAAGACAGTGAAGAGGAAAAATCTTTCCAAAGGACAGAACTAGGAACAGAATACCTGGTCATCTGCCTTGGTAGAAGGAAAAATGGCCTGAGTTAAGAATACATATTAATTCCTGGGTAATGGCTTGGCTGTCTGGTTGGAGGCCTGGAATGGAAAGTACTAGAAGACCAGAGACAAAGAGGTTTCCGTACAGGAATGTGTATAGAAATGTGGGAGTAGGTACAAAATGTGAAGGGTTTTGTATTACATCTTAACACCCACCAGAAAACATCCACCAGATGCTCAACAACAAAGTAGATAAATGGCTCAGCCAGTTGATATTAACCAGACCTCATCAGTAGCAACCTCAGAATTGACCTGATGGACATTTAAATGGAATGACCATGTGGTAGAGATGGAGGCTACATATGTGCCCAACAGCATGGACTCATATTTTTAGCAAGGCCAATCTAGTTACCACTGTCTCTGAATATCTAACTTGTCAGCAACAGAGACCAACATTAAGCCTAAAACGTAACATTATTTTTTCAAGAAAATCGTCCTGGACATTGGAACGGTCCTGTTTTTTATTTGTTTGTTTGTTTTTTGAGAGAGATAGTACAGGCTGGTGGGGGGGGAGGAAGGGGCAGAGGGAGAGGGAGAAGCAGACTCCCCACTGAGCAGGGAGTCCAATGTGGGGCTCCATCTCAGGACCCTGAGATCACGACCTGAGCCAAAGGTAGACACTTAACTGATTGAGCCACCCAGGCACCCTGAAACTGTCCTATCCTGAAAGAGCTAGTGGTTCATACTTACAAGGATAATATGTATTCCAGGTATGAATTTGTCTTTCCTAAGAGAGTCTCAGCCAGGAGCTTATAAAATGCTTGGATTCCATAGGCATGGAATCCCACACAGCATAATATCTGACTAGGGGGCCTGCTTTAGAGCAAAGGTGCAGGAACGGACCTATGAATACTATGGGTCCAACTGATATCATCACATACCATACCATTGAGATGCAACCAGGCTCAAAAAATGCCAAAATGCAACTGAAGTACCAACTGTGTCTGTCTGCTTGTCAATACTTATTTATTTGTCAGAGTAACATACCAAAACTGCTAACAGTGATTATTTCTATATGGTAATTTTTATTTTCTTATTTTTGCTTACCTGTATTTTTTTTATTTTTTAAAATGTGTTATTGTTAAATTAGAGGGGAAAAGGTAAAGAAAACTCTTTCATTGCTTCAGAAAATGGCCCTCTAACTTATGAGCTCTAGAATCTTAGCCTTTTCTGTCCTGAACTTTCTAAAACCTGTGGCTCTTTTATCACCATAAAAGTCTTCTGGTGCTTTCAAAACCACTTCTCTACAACCATTTACCACAGAAATATGCATTACTGAAACATTTATCTCCCATCTTCCTGGACCCTCTGAATCTGTCATTGTTTTTCTATCAGTGTTCTGAGTGCTTTGTATAGAATCTGGCAAAGAAATTTACTGGTACCTTCTGAGTTCTAGAAGCCTGCTAATATTTACCTTAAGTCCTAGAAAGTCCTATTCCACATCTGTTGCACAGATAACAATAATTTGTTATTTGTAATAACAAATTACCCCAAAATTAGCAGTTAAAGCAGTATATATTATCTCACAAAGTTCCCAAAGGTCAGATCCAGGAACAGCTTAGCAGGGTGGATCTGGTTAAGATCTCTTACGATGTTGCAGTGATGTTGCAGTCAATATGTCATTGGGACTGCCGTCATTTCAAGCCTTGAACAATGCCCAGGATCTGTTTCCAAGATGGCTCACTCGCATGGCTTTTGGCTCTGTTCTTCACTGTGTGTACCTTTCCTCACAACATGGCAGCTGGTTTCCTCCAAAATGAGTAATCCAAGAGAGAGTAACCTAGACAGACGCTGCAGTTGCAATGTCTTTTATAGCCTAGTCTTGGAATTAACACATCAATTATGTCATATTAAGTTTGTTAGATGCAATTCCCTAAGTCTAGCCATAGTTAAGGGAAGGGAAGACTCTTGTAGAGGAGGGTAGCAATCAACTTGTGGACATATTTTAAAACCACAGAATCCAACTTTGGAAAGACTTCCTGATGTAGTAGGATCCACCCATCCCATTAGTTTCCTCTGAATCTTAAGGCTGTCTCTGGGGAATTGTGCCAAATTGCTGAGTTCAAACCTAGTGGGATATTCAGAAACCTATATACCATATACACTTATTATCTTCCTGATCTATGGAATCCATCAATTACTCCTTCTCTTGAATACATGTGGATAACCCTGAGGTGTCATTAGATCCTTGAAATTTAAAAAAGCACCCTTGGATTGCCAACCATGCTGTTATTTTCCTTAAATCCAGAGATGTGTTGAACTTTGAGGTTACAAAATGCAACAAAAGGCACAGAATATAAAAAGGATAGGCTTTTCACTCAGGAAGAACTGCTAATTGTATTCTAATTTTGCTCAAAGAAATAAATGTAAAACAAATAAAAAATCAATTTACAGAGGTATTCAGCAGTAAAGTATGAAATGGGATATTTGGAATCTGTAGCCCTAAAAAGTATGGAAGGAAAGATTTGGGTTCAGTGATCAATAAAAGTTTGATGAAGAGCTGATTATTATTAACTATATCTCACTTCTGTTTCCAGGCATCATTGGATACAGGACTAGATTTATTCTTCTGCCAGAAACAGCAACAAAAAAAGCAGACAAAATGCTTTTGAAATTTAAAAAATTACCTTAAGAAACTAGAAAAAGAAGAGCAGAAGATTAAACCCAGGATAAACAGAAAGGAAATTGTGAAGATAAAATAGAAATAAATAAAATAGAAAACAATAGAGAAAAATCAATGAAACCAAAAGCTGATTCTTTAAGACAATCAATAAAATTGATAAAGTAATCTCTAGCCAGATTGGTCAAGGAAAAAAAGAGAGAATATGCAAATTTCCCATATCAAATTACCAATATCAAGTGACATCATTAAAGATTCTATAGCTTTTAAGAAGGTAATAAGGGACTACTATGAATAATGTTGTACCTATAAATTCAACAGCTTAGATGAAATGGACAAATTCCTTGAAGAACACAGACTACTAAAATTTACTCAAGAAAAAAAAAAGTAACCTGAATAGCCCTGTATTTTTTAAACAATTAAATCTGTATTTAAAAACCTTCCTATAAAGAGAACTCCAGGCCCAGATTGCTTCACTGGCAAATTATAACTAATATAGGAAAGGAGGGAAGAAATAATACCAATTCTGCATAAACTCTCTCAGAAAATTGCAAAGTAGGGAGTTTTCCCCAACTCATTCTATAAGGCTAGTATTATCCTGATATCAAAACTAGACAAAGACATAGCAAGAAAAGAAAATTTTAGACCAATGTCCCTTGTAAACATAGTACAAAAATTCTAAAAATATTTTTACCAAGTCAAATATAACAATATATAAATGGGATAATACATCATAGCCAAAATGGATTCATCCCAGGAATGCAAGGGTGTTTTAACATTTGAAAAAGTGATAGATGTCATTTATCAAATTAATGAACAGAAAAAGAAAAGCTATAAGATCACCTTGATATATGGAGGAAAACACCAAACAAAATCCAGCACCCAATGCCAATAAAAATTCTCAGCAAACTAAGATTAGAAGGGAACTTCCTCAACTTGATAATGGCATATATCAAAAACCTATAGGGGTGTTTGATTGGTACAGTTGGTTAAGTGTCTGACTCTTGGTTTTGGCTCAGGTCATGATCTCAGGGTCAGGAGATGGAGCCCTGCGTTGGGCTCTGTGCAGAGTCTGCTTGGGTCCTCTCTCCCTCTGCCCCTCTTGCTTGTTCTCTCTCTCTCTCAAATAAATAAAGCAAAACATTTTAAAGCAAAACAAAACAAAACAAAAACTACAGCTAACATCAAACCTAATGGTGAAAGAATACTTTCCACCTAGGATGAGAAAAAGCCAATGATTTTCATTCTCACCTCTTTATTCAACATTGTACTAGAGGTTCTAGCTACAGCAATAGGTCAAAGAAGAGAAACAGAACACATCCAGATCAGAAAGAGTACCATTATCTTTATTCGCAGATGAAATAATTATCTATGTATAAAAATCTGATAGAATCTCCAAAAATCTGCTAGAACAAATATGTTTAGTAAGGTCTCAGCACACAATATTAACCTACAAAATCTATTGTATTCCTCTATGTTTCCAACAAACAATTGGAATAGAAATTTTAAAATGCCATTTGCAATAGTATCAAAAATATGAAATACTTTGGGTTTAATCTGACATAAGATGTGAAAAACCTGTACATTGAAAACTATAAAATGCTATTGAAAGAAATGAAAGAAACACTAAGTAAACTGAGAGCTCTACCTTGCAACATGAGTCAGAAGACTAAATATTGTTAAGATGTCACTTCTCTCCATTTGTTCTCTAGATTCAATGCAATTTCAGTGAAAATCCCAGTCAGCTTTTTCATAGACATTGACACGCTGTCTCTAAAATTCATGTGGAAATGCAAACATACTTTAATAGCCAAAATGATTTTGAAGAAACAAAAAGAAACAGAGTTGGAGGGTAAACACTACCTGATTTCAAGACTTATTATAAAGTGACACTATTCAAGACAGTGTGATATTGGTGTAAAGATAGACAAATAAGTCAATTCAATAGAGACTTTGAGAAAAAGACCCACATATTATGGACAACTGATTTTCAACAAATGTACAAAGCAAATTCAATGAAACAAGGAGAGTCTTTTTAACAAATGGTGTTGGAACAATGGTATATCGAGATACAAAACAATAAACTGAAATCCATACCTCATACTACATGCAAAAAATTAACTCGAAATGTAAAAATCTAAAAATATAACAGTTCTGAAAAAACAGTGTAAAATGTTTATGATTTTAGGTTAGGTAGAGATTTCTCAGATATAATACCAAAAGCACAATCCATAAAAGAAAATTGATAAATTGGACTTCATCAAAATGAAAAACTTTTCCTCTTCAAAATATATTATTTAGGAAATGAAAAGGCAAGACACCAACTAGGAGAACCTCAACAAGAAGACAAACAATCCAACAAAAATGTGCAAAAGATTTGAATACCTTCACCAAAGAAGATATATAAAGCAAATAAGCACATGAAAAGATGCCCAATATTATTAGTCATTAGGGAAATGCAAATTAAAACCACAATGAGATACCTCTCTGTAGCCACTATAATAAAAAAATAGACCATCTGAAGTATTGGCAATGATGTAAAACTGAAACTTCATACTCTGCCAACGGAAATATAAAAAATATCATAAGTTTGGAAGTCTTTTAAAAAGTTAAATATACACTGTTACATGATCCAGCCAAACTCCTAGGTATCTACCCAAGAGGAAAGTCAACATATGCTTATACAAATACTTGTACATGAGTGTTCATAGCGGATTTATTTGTAATAGTCAAAAATTGGAAGCAACCCAAATGTCTATTAATGGGTGAGTGGATAAACAAATTGTGATATAGCCATACAACAGTGTACTACTCAGAATAGAATACAATGAACTATTGATACGCATATCAGCATGAATGATCTCAAAATAACTCCGG
Organism: Ursus maritimus; assembly: GCF_017311325.1. NCBI lineage: Eukaryota > Metazoa > Chordata > Mammalia > Carnivora > Ursidae > Ursus > Ursus maritimus. The sequence goes on from NW_024423564.1 coordinate 27,528,976, forward strand.
TAAGTGAAAGTATTCAGGCCAAAATAAAATAAAATAAAATAAGTACATACTGTATTATTTAAACTCTAGACAATGCAGACCAATCTATGGTGACAGAGAATAGATTAGTGTGTACCTGGTTAGGGAGTATCTAAGGAGAGGTACAGGGGTACATGAAAACTCGTATAGGTAATGAATACATTCCCTATCTTGACTACGGTGGTTGCTTCACAAGTGTGTACATACATCAAAACTTATCAAATTATACCTTCAAATCTATGCAGTTTACTGTATATCAATTATACTTCGTTAAAGTTATTTAAAAATTATAAAAGTGATAGTTTAGCAAGGACTGGAAGGAAGTGAGGAAGTTAGTCTTGTGGATAGCGAATGTGAGGTTTTTAAAAATTATCAACCAAATCTTTGCAATAGGCGTTTATTTTCTTTGCCCCAGCAACTTTCCCTTCTTCTGATAAAATAGCGCCTTCTTCATCAGGGTTAATTTTGGCTGGAAGTGACAGCAAATGCAAAATATTAGGAGCTAAAACAAGCTAGAGTTTTACTTTCTCTTTCCAAAAATTTGGACAGCTCAGGGCTGGTATGGCTCCATGATCACCAGGGACCCAGATTCCTTCTCCTTCTAATTTGTCACTACAGCTTCCATTTCATGATTCTGGCTACTCCAGGTCCAACCAAAACACTTCTAGTCCAAATAGCAGGAAGGAGGAACGGGGCATGCCCCTCTTGTTAAGGACTCTTTCCAGAAGTTGCACATACTCTTCTGCTTAGATCCCACTGGCTAGAACTTAATCACACACAGGTGGAGAGAACTAAGAAATCCTGTCTTCGTTCTGAGCTGCCATGTGCCCAGATAAAAGTCAGAGATAAAAGGAGAACAAGGATATTGAGAGACGTCTAGTTAGTCTTTGCCACATCTACTGCTTTTTTGGAAATTCCTCCTCTTCTATTATAAAGCATGTGGTTCTAGTGAGGGCTAGCAGTCATTTTAACATCTCATTGGTCACAGAGATGGGTGGACACATGATCTCGGCTGGGCCAGTGAGTGTGACAAATATGGGAGATGGGAACCTGGGAGTGCCTGGAACTTAGGGGACCATCCTCAGGAAAGCCAATAGGCAGAGGGCAGTAAAGACTGAAAGAAGAGTTCTTTTTTTTCTTTTTTCTTTTTTTAAAGATTTATTTATTTGACAGAGAGAGAGACAGCCAGAGTAAGAGAGAACACAAACAGGGGGAGTGGGAGAGGAAGAAGCAGGCTCCCAGTGGAGGAGCCTGATGTGGGGCTCGATCCCATAACACCAGGATCACACCCTGAGCCAAAGGCAGGCGCTTAATGACCGAGCCACCCAGACACCCCTGAAAGAAGAGTTCTGAAGATGTTCGAATCCCTGTTGCATTCACACTTGAGGCCCACTTGGCTACGCTGCTCACCCCTCATGTTACTGAGACAATATACCTTCTACAGCCTGTTAACCAAAGAGAACCCTAATGAACCTGTTTTAGTTCTTGAGCGGCCTTCTAAGGGGTCAGTTTCACTAAAGAATTAACACTACCTTTGAAGTAATTCACGTAAGAAGAAATATAAATGATTAGAAAACATATAAAAAGATGCACAATCTCACTTCTCATTAGGGAAATAATTACTAAAGCAAAAGGAGGATACTTTTTCATTTGCCTAGCAGACTGACAAAGTTTCAATAGTTCCTCAATATCTGAGCAAACAGATATTTTAATATACAATTGTGAGAGTATAAATTGGAACTACATTTGTGGAGAAAATTTTCCAATACCAACCACAATTTAAAATGCATGTATCCTTTGACCAGCAACTTCATTTTCAGGAAATGGCATGTGAGGAAACTATGCGTAAGGATATTCATTAAAGTGTTATTTCAATGAGTGAAAATTGGAGTCAAATAAAATATCTTTTTAAAGATTTTATTTATTTATTTATTTATTTATTTATTTATTTATTTGAGAGAGAGAGTGAGTATGTGCAGGGGTAGGGGCAGAGGGAAAGGAAGAGAGGGACTCTCCAGCTGACTCTACACTGAGCATTGAGCCCAACTGGGGCTCGATCTCATGACCCTGAGATCATGACCTGAGCCAAAATCAAGAGTTGGACTCTTAACCAACTGAGCCAACCACGCATCCCTAAAATATTTATTAATAAAAAAGTTTCACTGTGTTATGGTACATTCATATGATGGTACATTTTAAAATAATTTTATAACAAGGTCATTTATAATTATGGCCTTATAGTATATACATATATAGAAAACTATTATAAAGAATAGGATGAATTTAGGTGGTAGTTGTAGGTGATATACTATTAAATAAAAAGAGCAAATTACAGTATGCAAAATATAATCTCATCTATTTAAAAAATACACTTTTACAGAGCCTTTCAAAATTTAAGATTTCTTGTCTCTCTGACTAGGACCCTATTTGCATTTTTAAAAAAAATCACAATGAGACAAAAATCAAAGGATACTGAGCAAGAGTTGTAAAAGAGGTTTTGTTTTGATTGATTGCAGGTGAGGAGCGTGTGTATATGTCTGTCTGTGTGTGTGCACGTGTATGATGTTTTGTAATTTGACCAAACAATACCCTGATAACAGCTGCACTATCCTTGCCCATCTGCCTGAAGGTAAGCTTACTAAATGATCTGAATGGGACTGGGCTCCAGAGTGAGTTCTGCTCACTAGCCAATGAGGGTCAGCAACAAGAGGGATGTGCTCTCCCTCTGCCAAACTCCTGCCAAACCAAGCAAGCAAATGTTCCAAAACAGGAAGACGTTCTGAGGACTTCTCTTAAATTCCTCAGGGCAGAAATTACGACCCCATGGTGATGGTCAGTCTTGGCCTCTTACTTGAGACCCTGAGGGACTGACAGGTTTCTCCTCAGTCTTTTGTAGAAACATAACAACAAGCATTACTTTTTATACTAAGAAGTTTAAAGCAGGGTTTTTATGGGTGCTTCATAAATTCTCCTTTATTGCAAATATGAGTCCTATCTTCTTGGAAAGACCACACAAATCTCGGTGTACCTTGCTTAAGAATAAGAGACAACAGTTACAGACTGTTCGTCTTACCTAGTTTCCATGAAAAAAAAAAAAGAGAGAGAGAGAGAGAGAGAATCATCATATAACAGTGTTAGGGGCATCAAGATCCCCTCTAGCTCCCCCAGGGATTTTCTTAAGATTATACATAGATAAAGGTCTGGAAGGAGACATAAGAAAGCATCCATGGTTACCCAGGGCAATTGAGGATAGAGAGGATAAGGGTAGAAAGGTTTTCTGTGTCTTTCAAATATTTTACAAGTGCCTATACTTTTGTAACCAAAGCTATTTTAAAAAATTTCCTGATGTGAATTAATGCTGTATGCCTGTTACGTGTGTGTATTGAAATGGACCCAAAAATACAATCTGAGGAAAATCTTGGCCCTGCATTTTCTAGTCTACCTCCATGCAGAAGTTTGGTGGTTTTCTATTTTGGCATACTGGTTAGATGATTTCCTTTCATAAAGGGTATCAATTCTGTGTTGATTATGTTTAATTATACCATAGAACTTCTACACTTGAGATTCTTCTAAGAAAATATAACCTTAAATTACCTGGTGCTGAATTATTAACAAAAGTTTAGTTGTAAAAATCATGTTCAGGGAGAATGGCCTCATGGGCATGGACCCCTTCTCTAGACATTATACATTTTGTCAGATTTGGAGACAGATCCTTGGAGAGATTTCTTGTGGCACACTGTCTCAACACCCCTTCCCCTCATGACATGGGCCTTTTCTGATCTACATTTTATCATTTTGCCTGGAGTGTACACTGAGAGGTGTTTTAAGAAACAACCACAGGGGCGCCTGGGTGGCGCAGCGGTTAAGCGTCTGCCTTCGGCTCAGGGCGTGATCCCAGCGTTATGGGATCGAGCCCCACATCAGGCTCCTCTGCTGGGAGCCTGCTTCTTCCTCTCCCACTCCCCCTGCTTGTGTTCCCTCTCTCGCTGGCTGTCTCTATCTCTGTCAAATAAATAAATAAAATCTTTAAAAAAAAAACAAACAACCACATTACCTCCATCATTGTACATACTGTACCATTGTTACTGAGAACATTGTCTAGAAATCACAACAATGTAGAAAAAACTGTGTTTCTTCCTGAGCATCTGGTCCTCTTTCATCTTATGCTATTTACACTGTGAATCTTGTGGTAGCTTTGTTTTCCCTTGGCCACTGGGAAACACTAAGCTAAATTTGTATGCTTCCCAGTGCCTATACAGAAGTTCGGTAGGAGAAGAAAGGGATAAAGAAAGGGGGAGTAATCAGAAGGGGGAATGAAGCATGAGAGACTATGGACTCTGAGAAACAAACTGAGGGCTTCAGAGGGGAGGGGGGTGGGGGAATGGGATAGGCTGGTGATGGGTAGTAAGGAGGGCACGTATTGCATGGTGCACTGGGTGTTTATACGCAACTAATGAATCATGGAACTTTACATCAAAAACCAGGGATGTACTGTATGGTGACTAACATAATATAATAAAAAATATTATTATAATAAAGAAAAGGAAGTTCATGGATGAATTTTAGTGGCTAGATATTATGTACTATATTACATATTACATGAATTTTAAACCCTGGGTATTATATTTTTCTACCATTTAACTTTCCCTTTGACCCCTTTCCTCATTTATGTTAGTATATTTTTGTTATATTGTATGTATCTCTATAAAGGATTCCAAAACTCCTCCCCCTTCTTTTCTTGAAAAAAGGGTAGTGAGGGATCCACTTTCCCTTTGGAGCATGTAATGTCCTAAACCTCTCATGATTCAAACTAGGATTCCAAGGTCTTCTACAAGGTTTCTGGTTATACCATATTAATGCCACTGTTGTCAACAGTAACATCAGACCCTGTTGTCATAACTCTAGAGTGACCAGGAGAGTCACAGACCCCTATGAAGTCAATATTGTCTAGATCAAACTATTGTGTTTTGGTTAAGACTTGGGCTCCAGACTCAGATAATTTATTCATTTATCTAAATATTTACTTATTACTAGTTTTACTATATCGCAGGCAGACAGTTAAGTTCTGTAGATACAACGGTAAACAAAAAATAGACATGGCCTATGCCCTCAAAGAGTTTATAATCTAGAAGTGAAAAAAGACACTTATCATATAATCCCACAAATGTCATTACAGGTCATGAACAGGTTTTGGGACCACGTGATGTAGGATCAGAACTTGGGAGTCAGGGAACACTTGTTTGAATTGATATCTGCGGGACAACTAAGAGTTTGGGAAGAGGACAAAGAGAGGCAAGAAGCATTTTGGGAAGTGAGAACAGAATGTGCAAAAGCCATGTGGCAGGGGAGAACAGTGCAATGGAGGAACTGAAAGAAGAACCCTGTGGCTAAATGCAAACATTTGTGGGACAGTGGTGTTAGCTGAGGCTATGGCAGTATGCAAGTCCAACCTACTAAACCACTGAACCATTTTAAATAATGACTAATGCATGAGCTATGATAAATGATCCAACTTTTCTAAGCCTGTTTTCTTGGCTGTAGAACACTGATCTTTAAGTGCCTGACGATGCTGAGCTACCTACCAAGCTACTGTTAAAGCTACAAGGGGATTTAAGCTAAACTTTCTCTAGGGGCCAGCGTACTGGAAATTTCCATTTACCCAAGAGAAAAGCCATCTATTTTTTAAAAATGCCCTTGGGGAGATTTTTTGTTTTTGTCTTTTAATCAAATTATGCACTGTGAAAGGACAGTCTCACATGTAGATAGTCTCGTGATGGACAGCCAAGACAGAACAGTGTGTGCCCTACCCCCTTCAGGTACCAAAGCTTTTACTTTACGGTTTTGTTCATGTCCACAGAAAACTTCTAATATGCAAGACACTTTCAACTACGTTATTTTTGTTTAATCCACACAAGAAGCCTATGACTTAAGTATCGTTTTTAATCTTTCAGAGATGAGAAAACTAGTGCCCAGAGAGATTAGGTAACTTACCTAAAAACATATAGCTAGCAAATTATAGAGCTGGAATTCGAACTCAGGTAGCTGATCCGAACCCACAAAACTATCACACAGCACAGGGACCTCAACAAGACTGGATGTGGTGCCTGTCAGTCCTTGTAGTGACAATGAGGAGGGAAAGGAAAAACTGGATCCACCAGTTCTCATTCCTGAACGGAATGTAAAAGAAATCTTTTCTTCTGAGGAAATGCCCTCAACTTCTGCTATCAACCCCCATGAGGTAAGTCATGATCAGAAAGTCAGTTATCTGTCAAAGGAGTTCCCCTGCCCCTTATCTGCAGGGTCTATGTAAGAACCGGTGGATACCAGGGGTAGTACCAAACCCTACACATACTAGTTTTTTTTTCCTATACACACCCACCTATGATAAAGTTTAATATATGAACTAGGCACAGTTAGATATTAACAATAATAAAATAGAACAATTTTAACAATATACTGTAATAAAGGTTATGTGTGTGTGGTCTCTCTCTCAACATATCTTATTGTACTGTACTCACCCTACTTCTTAGCATGTTGTGAGATGGCTAAACGTCCATGTGATGAGATGAAGTTGAGGTGAATGACGTAGGCACTGTGATGTACTGCTAGGCTACTGCTGACTTTCTGAGAATATGTCAGAAAAGGATTATCTGCTTCTGCACTGTGGTTGACCGTGGGTAACTGAAACTGTGGGAAGCAAAACCACAAATGAGGGGGGACTGGTCCCCCAGCTTAAAAGAAGGAAATGAAATAGATAAACCCTTCTGCCAATAAAGATAAAAGATTCTGTTTTCCCAGTTGGCCTTGACAGGGAGTGGGTTCTGCAAGACCTGTACTTTATAAAGAGGAGGGAAATGTCACCAGACTTTCCTATCTGTAGAACTTGGCTAGCATTCTGCAAAGAGGGAGAATATAACATGGTACCAGCTGTCAATGCTTCTGTTTTAATAAGAAAACTACCTTTGGAACAAAATCAGACCCACACTGGGATGGAATAGGATGTCTCAGACACAAGTTCTAACTTGGTGTAGGATTATTAAGAAGCAAGCTCTACAGTCCTGCTGAGTCAATGGACAGGATCTATTTTCAGTTCTCAACTTGTCCTGAGATGCTGTAAATCTCTTGCCGAGATTTGAATCAGTGCAGCATCTGTGAGAACCAATTAAGAATGCCACATCATCTAGGAAGAGAGCAACAGAGTGCTGTGAATTTTTATTTGGATGAAAGTGTCCGAAAGTGAAGAAAATTAGCCAGCTACCTAGTCACGCAGTCAAATCTTTTGTTAACAAAAGGACAAAAAAAGGACCTGCTTTGGTTGGCCCAATTCCAAATTCTCTGAGCAACTAGATTTTCTTTTTCCTACTTCTCCTGACAGTACCAAGCTGGATACCGTTTGGCTGGAGAATCAAGTTTTCCTTATCGACTTCTTCGTCTAGGTGCTTGGCTCTGTCATCAGACCTCTTGCAGAGGCTGTGCCCTTACCTCCTGATCACCTGGTGCTCACTGGGTTCCTAACTATCTGCCTG